>NW_026137797.1:0-290913 GCF_019393585.1 Leptopilina boulardi | reverse complement strand
TACACCCAAACGCTTAAATGCTGTCCTTCCGGTTTGGCAACGTTTTGAAAAGTCGTGACAGATCTATCGAAATCTTCATAGTTCGTGACGTATGAATAATCAACAAAAATAGATTTCCAAGTGACAGTTAACCTGTAAGATGGATGAGTAAATATTTTCAAGATATTTTTAAGAAATAATAGTGTCAATAATAATTATTTTTATTAATATTATTATAAATATTATTGTGTTTAAATTTGATTTATATAATATGACTATAACTGTATGAAACTTGTAATGTGAAAAATGTACGGAATTTGGAACTCGATATTTTTTAGAAACAACAAGTTTGACTTTAAAACTTGTTATTAATTGTGTTAATAATTTCTTATAATTTTAGATAATTTGTCCTGTTATTCTGGGTTTTATTATCGAATAATATTGTTTAACCAAATTTTTTAATTAAAAACGTGTTATTTTATCAAATTTTATTCCAAAATTGACATTTGACTATATCTTTATTAACAAATATTTCTTTTATCTAAAAATGTTTGTTAAATTGTATTAAAATAACAATTTTTTTAAGATTCTTTATTTTCTATAAATCCTGGATAAGTAATCATTTTATTTACAAAAATCTTTATTAAATACAATTTTTATTTAATAGTTATATTATTTGTGGACCTCCACATGAAAAGGTCCCATTTGAAGGTTATAGTTTTCGAGGTAATTGGAATTACTCAATTTATGTAAAGAAATATCGTGATTTTTAAAATATTTGCTTTATTAATCTGCAATATTTCAAATGTATCATCATACTGTTTTCATTAAATTATTGTAAATTAAAGTGTTTATTCTCATTTTTGTTTGTTTTTTTTCTTAAATGTCTATTTTGTCAGTTTATATTGCAAAATTAATTATTACAGATTTTCACAAACGTTGGAAAATGTGGAACCTACTGATTAATCAATCTAAAAGTGCGTTTTTAACTTATTTAATAACCCATAATATGTTAAAGTTTCTAGAAGAAACAGAATTATTGACACATAAACTTTGATTTTCTTTTTGTTAAAATAAAACTTTCGATATTTCTTAACAATATGCACAATAGAAACATTGAAAGGTTTCTAAATGAGACTAGTTTCCCTCATCTAAATAAAAATAGCATTTTTAGAAATGGAAAAGGTTTTTTTTGTATCTCTTGTATTTTCAAAATGAAGGGAGGGAAAAAGTTAAAACTAAAAAATTTTCAAGTTAGGCAAGGAATTTGCCCTTATAAATTAGTCCAATAGTGCCAAAATGGGATCTTTTTATGAGGACGTTGACATTTATTTATTAAAAGTATTTGGTTTTTTTTTAGAAAACCTGAGAATCCAAGTGTTTGAAATTGCCATAATTAATGTTTAAAAGTTTCCAAAAAAATGTGGAAAAGCCAGTTGTTTTTTAAAATTTTTAATGATTCAAAAAAAGTCAAATTCCTTAAATTTTCTACTATTTGTGACATAAAGAAATCTTTAATAAAATTAATTTGTTTCCAAATCTATCAAATAATTTATGAGATCCCAAAATAAGATTAAAAATTATGCTGGAAATTTTTGAAATTTGACATTGAAAAAATTAAAAATGCTTGGAATCTTAAAGAGTTTTTTAATTGACAATGTTGCTAATTTATAATTAAAATTTTATAGAATTTGAAATCGATTGGGGATGTTGATAGCAAACAACATTTAGAAAAATCACAATATTTATTGAGAGTTCCTTCCATCTTTTCTCGAGATATGGTTCCTATCATTGACTCTTATGCTCAGAAAGTCAAGAAAGTCGATTCAGATGAAAATCATGCCTGGCCGAATAATGTAGGAAATTCTACAAGCGATTGCAAGGTTACAAATTTTAAATATATAAATTTTCAAAATTTGTATAATAATTATATTTTCATTAACATTATTAGGTACTATTTTTATAAAAAGTCACTCTTCTATGTCTATTTTTTCTACTACTTTTATTGAGCGAATTTTTCATTATACTGAATTTTTTCAGATAAATTTTCTTCCAGGAATTTGTTATTTTATGAATATTTTATATACGGAAATTTTTTTGAACATTCACTTAAAATTTTTCTTGACATTATTTTCGAGTCACTGAATTCTTATTCACCAACTTTTTAATTAACTATATTTTTATTTACAAAAAAGTCAATGGAAAATTTTTCAAGTAAGAATTGTAGAACCGCCCATTTTTTATGCATTCAAAACCTCTTGAAGAAGAAGTTAATTTATCAATTTGAATGATGTCTAAAGTTGTTAACGATTTTTATTATTCTTAGACTCATTTTCAGTTATTTCTTTATTTCCTATAGAATGAAAAGTTTAGAATCAGTTTTTGAACAGAAAATTGATTTTTAAAATTCGGAAAAATTTTTTAATTAAATTTCCTTGAAAAATCTAAATAATGCCACCTTTGATATATTTTACATGACGGTTTTTTGAAAGAAATAAATGACTTATAAATTAATGAATATTTTTGGTACAACTTTGACAGACTGCACTTTTTGCGAAAAAATTAGACGTTAACGCTTGCAAGTAAAAAAAAACTTGCAAGTTACTGCAAGTTTTTTGAAGTTTGACTTTTAGAAAACTATAAAAGTTCTTGGAACTTTTAATTCATACTTATGCAGAAATGGAACTTCAATTTGACGAGGTTCTTCATTTGTTAATCTTTCAAAATTTTATAATTTCTGTAGAATTTGTATCCATTCGGAGATATTGACGGCAAATAGTGTTCAGCACAATGGCAGCATCCATTGGAAATTACTTCAACCTCTTCCCAAAATGTGGATTATATCGCTGACTCCTGTAATCAAAAAGCTAAAACAGTCTACTCGATGGAAATTCCGCAATCCTGTATGGATTTCCTCTCAAGGATTTCTTCAACTTTTATTTCAAACAACTGTCTTTCATGTGAGTTATTTATACTTTAAAGTTTTATATCATACTATTCGATCGTTTGTGTTTATTATGATACAATATATACTCTGTTCATAAAATAGAATAAACAACTTTTCCTTCGAACTGAACTGTTTGGAAAATTGTTTTAATAAATAAACAAATAATTTAGTCATGTTTTATGATAGGAATCCTAAAATAATAATATGAAGTTTTTAGTACAAATGTTCAAAAACTAAAAATTTCACTCTTCTTTGAAGTAAATATAAATAAAAATGCATTTGTTTAATTACTAGATGATCGATAACATGTGGAATTTGTCGACCTGCCTTCTACCTTTCTAAGAAGAGAGAGTCCTGATGCTGGCTACCATTTATAGATTTCAAGAATTTATATACTAGACTAAGTGCTTTTAATGTCTTTATTACCATTGTTTTTATTATTCACATTCTTTTATCAAAAACTTCTTAGATTTCAAAGTTGTAAAAGTTATGCCCTTTAAATACTTTGTAAATTTCTTGCGCTATGAGGTATATTTAATACTTTTATAACTATAAATCCCTAGCAAATGTCTCAGATGAAAAAATTAGCCAAATTAATTATGATTACAGTGTGGTTATTTTAATAATATTTTGTGCTATAAAATTTGATTTCCCAAATGATTAAATTCAAACAATAGAAAGAAAATCTTGTGATAATGTATGATGCTTCACGAGAGAAGGGACCATATGACATAAGAGTGGAGCGACACATATGTAGTTATCCGTCCATCGAATCACATTATTGCAAACAATAATGCTGTTTATATTATATAAACTAATTTGTAGGGTTTATAATCATGAGTTTATACTGAGCAGAGGATTATATTGTGTACTGACACAATGATATTCAGTACCGTCCGCTAGTATTTGGACGCTATTTTTTTCATGAGTGAAAAAAATGTAAAATCATAATAAATAGGATTAAAAAAAAAATTTTTCAGAACGCTGATAAAATTATGAAAAGAATCGAAGAATTTGCATTTAGGTTTCCTTTAGATGCAGAAGAAAATGTCTATTTTGTATGATTTTCGTAATTTTTTAATTTTTCGGAAAATAATTGACGTTTCTTGAAATTCTTGGAGTCATTTTTATATGTATTTGATGCAGAATTTAAATTACCTACTGGTATTTTGATATATATTTTTTCAAGAAATATTTTTCAGCCATGAAAGTAGGTTCAAAAAATCTGAAAACAATATCATGAATATTAAAGTGTTGATAATGGTTTCATAAAATATGCACAATTAATAGATTCACTAAAATTTGAGAAAGCTTCTTGATTATTAATTTATTTAATTTAAAAAAATTTTTTTTTATTTTTTTATTTATTTTTTGATTTTTTTTTATCCTACTTTCACGGCCTGAAATTTTTTTTGGAAAATATGTATCAAAATACCAGTCCGTAATTTGAATTCTACATTAAATAGAACTTGAATGGGGAAATGGAACGGTTAAAAATAAAGTCTAATGTTTTCGAAGCTCTTGCCCTAAAATTGAAAATTTGTGGAAATAAAGTTATTCTGAAGGAAAGCAAATACCCAATTCCTTTACTTTTAAACTTATAAGCTTGATAAATTGCAAAGTCTTACAGAACATCATACAGATTCAGATTCACTTGACTTGAAAACGTCGATGCTTTATGCCAAGCTTTATACCACATTATCCAAGCCCTGAAAAAATCATCCGTTTAAACCACAATTTTGTATACATGATTGTACATTATTACCGGAAGACTTAGATTAGTTTAAAATGTAATGCAATGGTTAAAAATCAGGTATGTTAAAAAGATCTTAAAAATCTATCACATCACAAGAAATTTACATTATGAAATTTCAAGAGCACAATTTAAGGTAGACTATTTTGTAAAACGTTAACTTCTTGTTGAAAAAGTCAGGATAAAATGTTCAAAAAAATATTCTTGTAAAATTATAATTTGTTTTATTATAAGAAATTCAACCGATTAAATTTTTTCAAAAATCCCCCCCACAATTTTTATATATTAATATGATAAATATATCCAGGAATTTTTACCCAACTTCGTTAATATCTCTTCGAGTTATGGTGTTCACAAATAACGGGATAAACACACTCACACACATACATACATCAGGACAATTGATCAGGGTTTCATATGATATAATCCTATATTGCAGAAAATTTGTTCATACCATTCTCAAAAATTTTATAAATGGAAGGACTACAAAGCTTCCTCTGGGAGGGAGCAAAAATTTTGAAAATTTGTTTTTTTATTAAAAGAAAAGATAATTTTTCAAAAACGAGTTAAATATATGATGACAAATAGGCGCTTTATCACATCTCGCCTTACGTTTTAAAAACTGGTTAATTTTAAAGAATAAATCTATTTTTCTATAAGAATAAGAATTCATTTATGGTTGCGCTGAAAATTCACTGTCATTAATTTTTTTAAGAACAAAATTTTCTAGGCAAGCAAAATATTTAATAAATAAATTTTTGTAAAATGACAAATTATTCATTAAGAATCAAAATATTTAATATAAAAATGAAAATAAAAAAAGTAAGTATTTTCATTAAAAATGGAAACCTTTACATCAATAGATTTGAAAATTGTTATTTATTCTTCGAAAGCAAAATGGAACTATAAGAATAATAGGGTATCTTTTGTATTTTCCATCAAATTTTCATTGTTTAGTGACTCTTCTAACATTATTTATTTTTCTTTTTATTCTGTTTTTGAATAAAAGTTCTTAAACTTATTTTCTCAATCAGTTTCAAATATACATTCACATATTCAAGTGACTTGAGTGTATGGTGATAAAAAAACAAATGAAAAATGTTAAACTCATAAACAATTTTATAATTTGGCCATTGAACGATTTTTTTAACGAAGCGTTTAAGAAAACTTATCAGTGAGTATTATTATCTTTTTTATAAAAAATGGTTATTATTATTTCTTATACAAATATTCTCATTTCATTCTTTACAATCTCGAGAAAAACTAAGATTTTAAAAGCTCAATATTTTTAAATTAAATTTCTAACCCCAAAAATATAAAACAATTCATGACAATGACGTACAAATAATATTTAAATTAATAAAATATTTTTCAATTAACCAATGTTAAATGAATAATTTTTTTTAAGTAACTATAAAAAATTTTCAATGGTCATCACTCAATGCATATGTTGAATAAACTTGTAGAAGATTTAAAGTTAACTTCTGTGTTTATTTTTGGAATGGCAGAAAAATTCAACTGAAATTTTTTTATTACAGCGAATAAATAACGTTTTATTTTTTTATTCTCCAGAAGCAGGGCATTTTAAATACGAGAATTTTTTCATTAATATTGAGAAAAATATAATTTTTTCTATAAACTCAATTTTATCGGTTAATTGTCCTAATGGTTAAGATAAACATATTAAAAGAAAAAATAGTTCACCATTTTCAAATTTTTCTTTTCGAAAAATCAATTTTTTGTGATACACTATTGACTTCTTTTAATTTCGGGAGTTAAAAACAAAAAAAATTGAGAAATACTCAACTTCTTTGAAAAATCGATCCTCATGATTACAACGATGATTTTTCTTCAAACATAAGATGAAAATAGGAAAACAATAAGGCGCTTGACCAATTTCCGTTCTTTATTATTTTTTTGAACCATAATTCGTTTGTCCAAAGAGGAATTGTTCCATCATCGTTGATCCAAAAATATGAATAAAGTATAGTGCCTTTGCACATGTCTCAAGTTTTTCCCTAAAATCTGAATTATTTATAAATTGGAATAGTTGATTCTTAAGTTTAAAAAACGTTAATTATGCAAAAGTTATTTAAATATTTGATTACAATTAAGCGCTTGACCATCTTATACCTTATTTTATCAAATCGTTGATTCTTTCGAAAATTAGATTTTTTACAGAATTTAGATAAAGTCTTTTTAGGTTTGAGCGGAAAAATCAGAAAACTGAAGCACTTGTTTATTGTTTCACATATTTTTATAAAAACAGAATTTTTTTATCTGTAAAAATATTTAAGTAATAAATAAAATACTTTTTTGAAAACTGTAAAAATAGTTATTAATAAAGAAAACATTGAAAAAATTGCTTTCTTTAGCAATTATTAGCGGTCATATCAAATTTTAATTTTTTAATTATTCTTCAAATAATGTTTATTTTTTCATTCTTTTTTAAATATATTTTTCGGAATGGTCGATTTTAAAATTATTTTTTGACATTCAAGTGACTTGTATGTTGTTAAAAAACAAATGAAAAGTGATAATCTCTAATGTAAAGGGACATTTAGTAAATTTGACATTGAAAAATTTTCTTGATCGAAGGGTTTAAAAAACTTCTGTGTGAATATTTCAGAAACATACATTTTTTATTAACAATAATTCAAATTACCTTATTCCATTTTTACGATTCAGAGAAAAAATAAGTTTTAAAAAATACTTTTATTTCAACTTTAAATTCATAACCCTAAAAATTAAATAATTTTTTCATCTTAATGATGCACAAACATTAGATTAAACAAATATATATTTCGATGACTCCTAAATGAAAACGCACCATTCGCGAGGGCGTTTATTTACCAAAACAAATAGAAAACACTACTATTCGCTAAAACGGATAGAAAGCGTGTAACTGATAGAATGTATTTTTTCGGTACAAAGTATTGAAGATTAAATTAACGTATATAATTAAAATATTACTAATTTGAAGTGATAAAAATATATTTACAGTTTATATGATGTCTATGAAACAGAATATAACCCTTACGATATAAAAAATTTTAATATTTGATTTTTAATTTTAAACAATGATAATTATTTGAAACTTATCTGAATATTTGATAACTTTCAAGCGCTTGACCATTTTTCGCCTTGATTTAGCAAATCGTTGATTTTTTCGAAAAATCGATTTCTTTACTAAACCGGGAATTTTTTTAGGTTTCAGCTGAAAAATCATAAAACTAAAGCACTTGTTTATTATTTCACTTTTTTATAGAAATCAAATTTTTTTGTCTAAAAAAATATTTAATAAAATTTTTTTTGAAATACGTCGAAATGTTCATTAAAAAAAATTACTATAAAAATGAAAATAAAAAAAATTTATCTTCAGAAATGAAAACGTAAAAATCAATGCATTCAGTATTTTTAGAAATTTGAAATTTTTTTGTATTTAGAAACCATGTTTCTGTCCTTTTTTTTAAATTATTCATTTGTCGAAAAAGTTATTTCCCTGAATCGTTGATTCATAGTTATAAAAAATAGTATATTTGTGCATTTTTCAAATATTTCCCTAAAATTTAAATTATTTAAAAAATTTGCATAATTGATTTTTAATTTTAAACAATGATAATTATTCAAAATTTATCTGATTAATTCATTACATTTACAATTATGCGCTAGACTATCTTTCACCGTATTTTAACAAATTGTTGATTTTTTCGAAAAATGGATTTTTTAATTAGTCCGGGAACTTTTTTTGCTTGAGCTAAAAAATCAGATAATTAAAGGGCTTGATTATTGTTTGACTATCTTTCTAGAAATGAAATTTTTATCTCTAAAAAATATTTCACGAATACAATTCTTTTTTGAAAAATGCCAAAATATTCATTAAAAAACAAAACATTTAATACAAAAATGAAAATGCAAAAAAAATTATTTTCTTTAGAAGTGAAAATGGTCACAATAATAAATTAAATAATTATTATGTTATTACCAAATCACAATTTACTGGGCATAAAAAATGTTTTTTTTTAATCGTCTTTTAGATTTTGATTAACTATTCTTCTAAATTTACTTACTTTTTAATTAATTTAATTGTATTTCTTTTAATAAAATTGTCAAAATGTTATGTTAATAAGCTTGAGGTGTGCTTGTACACATTCAAGTGACTTCAAATTAATGGTAATAATAAAAAACAAATGATAAATTTGTAGTCATAAATATTGTTAATTGGTATTTTGTTAAGGGCATAGCGGATTAAGCATGAAAAAGTTGCCCTCACATGTTTTCTAAAAACCAAAAGAAAAAAAATTTTTTAAATATTCAAAAAAAATTTTTGATTTTGTTTAAAGTTACACCTTTAATTTTTTTAAAATACCTTATAGTGTATATACTTCTTGAGACGTAATTAAGACATTTTTAAAAATAAAAAATTTTTGTAAACAATGTTTTGAAGAAATATTTAATATATTAAAAAAATTTTTTTTTGAAAAATTTTTTTTTTAGATTTTAGAATTGTTTTAAGCGTACTGTTAACATATCCAAAGTTTATTAAAATGGGTTCCGTACTTTACGACAAAAATGGAGTTTTTGAATTTTAAAAAGTTAAAAAATCATATTTCTCAAAATGTATATTTTCAAAAAATCTGGGGAAACTATGTTTTAATGGTACACTATGAGATATTTTTTGAAAAAAAATTGAAGATGTAACTTTACAAATCGCAAAAAATTTGTTTTTATATTTCAAAAATTTTTATTTTTATAAGTATTGTTCACACATCTAAAGCTCATTAAAATTGCTTCAGTAGTTTTCGAGAGAAACGGATGTTTTTATTTTTCTTTCCCCCTCCATAACTCCTACAGAAAAGCGAATTGAAGGTTTTAAACTTGCAGGATTTTTTATTAATTTGAGCTGAATACATGCGGGGCAACTTTTACCTTCTTATCCCCCTGTGCTTTTTGCGATTTACAAATTTTTTGATCAAAGCATTGAAGAAAACTGAATAGTTTGGAATATTTAATAAATAAAAATGATACATTTGTCCACTTTGGACTTTTTATAAATAATCGATTTTTTGTTCAGTCATTGACGTTTTATCAAACGGTGATTTTCTTTTGAGTTTAAAATACATGATGATAATGCATTTTTGTTTTTTGACTTTTTTCTGGAGAATCAGGAATAAAAATTTTACCATCTAAAAATTTGTATATTATATTAGGTTTATACATAATATTTTGATTTATAGGGTATATAAACATGAGTTTGTACTGTCCGGAGGATCACATTGACGATAGTCATGTTGAAAGGATTGTGAAGTTGACTAGCTTCAATGATCCCAACATCATCAATAATTATCTCATGGAAAATTCTGATGAAATTAACGACGATTACAGTGTGGTAGCTTTGGTTATGTTTTATCTCATTAAATTCGATTTTCCAATAACTAATGTACAAACGTTGCTGGGAACGTTTTGTGGAGATGTGGGAAACTGCGTCAATGGATATACATCGTTACAAACTATGGTTCTATGCAATAAGTCGATCGAATATGTCAAGGCGGCAGTTGCAGCAGGTATATTTGTTGGGGGTTTTTCGGAAAATTCAAATGACAGAGTCATAAAGATCCTATGTGACCAGTTAATGGAAATGGACAATTATTCAACGATAAATTTCACAAACTGTCTTGATATTATACAATTTCTATTAAGAATTGATTTTAACTTAAGCGTGAAAGAAATAGCTCATTTAGCATTTATACATTTCAATCTTCCAGAAATAATATGTGCTCATGACCTAAGTGGGGAAATAGAACGGTTAAAAATCAAGTCTAAGGTTTTCAAAGCTCTTACCCTTAGATTAAAAATTTATGGAAACGAAATTATTCTAGAAGGAAATAAATACACAATTCGGTTACTTTTAAAATTAAAACCTCGAGAAGTGGCAAAAGTCCTGCAAAACACCTCATTTTCAGATTCCCTTGACTCGAAACTGTCAAGACTTCAAATTTTCGATTTTTTATTGACCGCACACTTTGTGGAAGCAAATAGGCTGGCTCTTAAAATAAATAAATTTATCCACCTTCTAAAAGACATAACCCGCTTGAACCACGATTGTGTACAAATGATAGCAGAGTATCTATCAGAGGACGATTTAGAGAAGTTCATCATAGCCACAGAAGGTAAATTATAAAATTTTATAAAAATATATAAAAAAAATTGGAAACAAGCTTAAAAGGATGTCCAACTCAAAAACTGAAAGAAATCGGAATTTTCAAACAAATTTTAATTGGAAAAATTTTAATTACAAAAAGAACAAACTATTCTGCCGTCCGGGTTTAAAAAGTCGCTATCTACATTTGAAGTCAAACGTTGAAGTCAAACATTCAATCAAACGCGTTTAATATTCAGAATATATACTCTGTTCATAAAATAGAGTAAACAACTTTTCCTTCGAACTGAACAGTTTGGAAAATTTAAGCAACATATTTTAGGCACACTTAGTGATGCATTCGATCGATACGATATAAAAAACGACCGATATTTGTTTTTATTCATGTGTCAAAAAATCGATATGAAATCATGCTTTTTGTTTTTCGACCGAGATTATTATAATGCGAGCGAGACTACCGAGAATCTCGATTCTCGGTTTTCCAGTACTTTTTAGAAAAAATGTTTAAAATAAACATTTTTTTAACCAAGTTAAAGTTAGTTAGTTAGTTTTTACAAGTTACAGATTTTTTCTAGATTTTTCAGCAAATTTCAACTGTAAATTTTATTTTCAATTGAAAATTAGGATCAATAGTTTATATTGATTTGATTTAATAAAATATTAATTTTATTATTAATATTACAACTTATTTATTAATTCTATAACAAAAAATTTTAATAGAAATATCAAAAATTATTTTTTGAAGGCATATTTTTTAAAAATAAAATTCTCAACTTATGATTTTCCTAGTTATATTTTAAAATAAATATAATAAAATCTGTATTAGATAACGTTATTTTTATATTTTTTAATATTATAAGATAACCTTTCTTTGTAGGTAAAAGTAAAGATTTTTTCTCGTGATTTTTCTAATGACTGTAAAACATAAAGTAAATTATTTTATGTCTCTATATCAATTTCATAAGAAATTGAACTCTCCAAGCATATCGATAGATTACTTAATTGTTAATTAATCGAATTTTTTAATATAAGCATATTAAAAAAATGAGTAATTAATTATTTGTTTAATATAATTATATTTTAAAATATAATGAGACAATATTTAAAATTAATTATTAATTAATTAAAGTAATTGTTTACCTTAATGCAGATCTTTTTCTACCATTATGGCTACCGACATTTTCTTCCGTCATTATAACCTGATGGAACCGAGATTATCGTTCGGTATCGCTCGGAGTTTCAAAACGACACGATATTTAAAAAAACAATTGAATAAACGACATTTCCTTTTTTGACATTTTTCAAAAACAATTAATAGTTTCCGAGATAATTGAAAATCTCGTATCGTCGTGCATCACTAGGCACACTTTATTTAAAACCTGTTGAAAAGTTAATTATTAATATGAAAGTGTTGTCATATTTATTTTCAATTTTTTTTCTTTTTATCTATTTCCAGTGATTGTTTTAAAAAAAGTTCAAAATGAACATTTTTTCATGCAGAAACGAGATTGTATCTCCTTTTGTAACACGGAAAAAATTTTAGTGCATCAGACGTCCCTACTATGTAGTTACTCCAAGCGTTTGAAACATCTGACGCACCGTTTTGGGACATCAGGCGTCCCGTATAGTTCGTCTGCAGCAATAGATAGGGCAACAGAGACCCAAAACCAAGATCTCGGTTGTACATGCGCTACACTAGATTTAATTGCTCTCATGTACCGAAATTTTTTCCATGTAGGGAGTTTTGAAGGGGTTAGTACCACATCTCAGTGACTTTTTTCAAATACTTTTGTATCTCAAAATTTATATACACTTTGTATAAGCATACATTTAATGTACTTTGAGCTCGTGAGGAGTACACGCTCCGCTAGCTTGAGATCTTTACATTGTACCCTGTCTTTAAACATGTTATCGAACTTTCCAACCAAAATAATAATTTCCATATCATATATTTGTTACAAGAATCTGAAGTATTTAGAAAATTGCTTGTTTTTAAAAAAGGTGTTGTACTTATCCCTTAGAATTTAATCATATTGATTTAATAAATAAACAAATAATTTAGTCATGTTTTATGATAGGAATCCTAAAATAATAATATGAAGTTTTTAGTACAAATGTTCAAAAACTAAAAATTTCACTCTTCTTTGAAGTAAATATAAATAAAAATGCATTTGTTTAATTACTAGATGATCGATAACATGTGGAATTTGTCGACCTGCCTTCTACCTTTCTAAGAAGAGAGAGTCCTGATGCTGGCTACCATTTATAGATTTCAAGAATTTATATACTAGACTAAGTGCTTTTAATGTCTTTATTACCATTGTTTTTATTATTCACATTCTTTTATCAAAAACTTCTTAGATTTCAAAGTTGTAAAAGTTATGCCCTTTAAATACTTTGTAAATTTCTTGCGCTATGAGGTATATTTAATACTTTTATAACTATAAATCCCTAGCAAATGTCTCAGATGAAAAAATTAGCCAAATTAATTATGATTACAGTGTGGTTATTTTAATAATATTTTGTGCTATAAAATTTGATTTCCCAAATGATTAAATTCAAACAATAGAAAGAAAATCTTGTGATAATGTATGATGCTTCACGAGAGGAGGGACCATATGACATAAGAGTGGAGCGACACATATGTAGTTATCCGTCAATCGAATCACATTATTGCAAACAATAATGCTGTTTAATAAGACAAGGAATTATATTATATATAAACTAATTTGTAGGGTTTATAATCATGAGTTTATACTGAGCAGAGGATTACATTGTGTACTGACACAATGATATTCAGTACCGTCCGCCAGTACTTGGACGCTATTTTTTTCATGAGTGAAAAAAATGTAAAATCATAATAAATAGGAATAAAAAAAAATTTTTTTCATAACGCTGATAAAATTATGAAAAGAATCGAAGAATTTGCATTAAGGTTTCCTTTAGATGCAGAAGTAAATGTCTATTTTGTATGATTTTCGTAATTTTTTAATTTTTCGGAAAATAATTGACGTTTCTTGAAATTCTTGGAGTCATTTTTATATGTATTTGATGCAGAATTTAAATTACCTACTGGTATTCTGATATATATTTTTTCAAGAAATATTTTTCAGCCATGAAAGTAGGATCAAAAAATCTGAAAACAATATCATGAATATTAAAGTGTTGATAATGGTTTCGTAAAATATGCACAATTAATAGATTCACTAAAATTTGAGAAAGCTTCTGGATTATTAATTTATTTGATTTTTAAAAATTATTATTTCTTTTTTTCTGAAAAAGTGCCAGTCTATTTTCGGATTTTTTTTATCCTACTTTCACGGCCTGAAATTTTTCTTGGAAAATATGTATCAAAATACCAGTCCGTAATTTGAATTCTACATTAAATAGGACTTGAATGGGGAAATGGATCGGTTAAAAATAAAGTCTAATGTTTTCGAAGCTCTTGCCCTAAGATTGAAAATTTGTGGAAATAAAGTTATTCTGAAGGAAAGCAAATACCCAATTCGTTTACTTTTAAACTTATAATCTTGATAAATTGCAAAAGTCTTACAGAACATCATACAGATTCAGATTCACTTGACTTGAAAATGTCGATGCTTTAAATTCTCGATACATCATTGAACGGATGAAAATGAAACTGGCTTCATATTGAACGGTCACTTTATCACGTTACCACTTTATCCAAGCCATGAAAAAATCATCCGTTTAGACCACAATTTTGTATACACGATTGTATATTATTACCGAAAGACTTAGATTAGTTTAAATTGTAATGCAATGGTTAAAAATCAGGTATGTTAAAAAGATCTTAAAAATTCATCACAGTACAAGAAATTTACATTATGAAATTTCAAGAGCACAATTTAAGGTAGACTATTTTGTAAAACGTTAACTTCTTGTTGAAAAAGTCAGGATATAATGTTCAAAAAATATTCTTGTAAAATTATAATTTGTTTTATTATAAGAAATTCAACCGATTAAATTTTATGTATTTTTGTATTTACTTCTTTCCAATAAAATGGAAATTATTAGTAAAGAATAGCAAAGAATTAATATTTTTACATAAATTGATAAACTTTCGCACTTCTGAAAACAATGAAAAAGTACAGTTCTGTTATTAAAACGTAAAAGATAATTTATTCAGTTTAATTAATTTATAAAAAATTGACTATCTTTTTTAAAAAGATGCTGCTCATATAAAACGCTTATCTATAAGTTTTAGTATGAATTCCAACTCATATGAAGATAAGATCTGCAAAAAAAGATCTGCAATTTTATCTATTTAAATAAGATAAACATATTTATTTAAACAAGTTGTAAATTTAATATTCATTACATGAACATTTTGCTTCCCCTTTACGATCAGCAAAAAAATTTGCTTCCTCGTGGAGGAAGCATTAACATTACAAGAAATATTTATTGATTATTTTTTGATGCAAAGAATAAGATTTTTTTATCGTCTATGATGGATACAATTTTATTGTACAGTTACATAAATTAAAATAAAGAATTGAATTTCAAATAAAAATGTCAATTTTTCCGCTTTATTGTGATTAATTCTCTAAACTCTTATATAATTTAAACTTTATATAGTTCAATCGATTCGTCTTAATACAAAAAATAAAATTTTATCATATATTAACTTCAATATCCCACAAAATAGACACCGTTTTAACAAAGTTAAAAAATACAAAAGAAGAAAAATTCAAAATATTTGAAATATTAATAATTAATATATTTCTATTAATTTAGGGTAGAATGTAAAATTTATATGTATTAATCCATTGATTTTAATGCAAGAAATACAATTTTGTTATATATTAACTGGAGTTTCCAAAAAAAAAATTTTTTGGCTAAAATGTCTATTTTTGATTTTTTAATTTTTAATAATTTTTTTAATTTAAATGAAATCTGTACTTTATATGTGTCAATCGATTCGTTTTAACGTAAAAAATAACATTTTACTACATATTAACTCAAATTTGTCCAATAAAAAAGGTATTTTTATTAAAAACGAATTTTTGAAAAAAATTCGAGAAAATTTTTTTTTGTGGGTATTTTTAAAAATCCTTGTGTCCATTTTGAGATATTAATGTGACAAAAAAGCCTGAAAAATTTTAGCCAAATCCGTTAAAACGTATTAAAGTTATCGTGTTCACAAGAAATCGGGATCCACACACACACACACATACATACATCCGGACATTTGATCAGGGACTTATATATATCATTTATACATAGAAAAAAATTTATTTGAAGCATTTTTAAAAATTTTATAATTTGAACGACAACATAGCTTCCTTCACGAGGAAGCAAAAAAGTAATTCATTTCTCTAATAAGTGGAAATAATTACAACAATAACTTCAAGAAATATTTAATTGACAAAAAAACAAAATGAGAAAAAAAATGCTTTCGGATCGTCTATTAAATTTACAATTTTTGATTACTGTTTAAACAACATTACACAGGAAAAAAATTTTAATTTGATCCAAATTTGGGTCCAAATTAAATTCTAATATGATTCATATTAAATGTTAGTTAAATTTAATTGTAATCCCTTAATTAAATCCAAATTTACCTTTAATTAAATTAATTTCTTTTAATTAAATTCAAATTTATATTTCATTAAATTTATTTTCATTAAATAAATTCAATTTAATTTTCGGTGAAACTTATTAATGTATAATTAAATTTAATATGAATTAATTAATGTTCAATTAGTTAATAAATTTGGATTTAATTTGCTACATATATAAACTTAATTAGAGTTAAATTAAGGGTTAATAACTCTAGGCTTATTAATTTTTAATTTAACTTCAATTAATACCTTATTTAATTGAAATTAACCTCAGTTTAATTCTGAATTTGAATCAGTATAACTTTACTAATTTATAGAGATAACCTAACGAAACTATTCGTTACATCCTCTCCATAAATTAGTATATAATTATATAACTGATTCAAATTTAGAAGCTGCACTTATTTTTGCAATTCTGCATAATTATTTGAACCCTTTTTTCTTCTGCAATATTAATAATAACAGAAATGTTTTAATAGAAAAAAGAATTTAGTGTTACTTTACAAACAGTTCATAAATATCTATAATTTATTTTTTCTGAGAGTATTTATGAAATTAATACAAAAGAAAAATATTTACACATTTAAATGAACGTTAAAGTACAACTTGGTAGCGGTTTTAAAACTAAATGTGATATTAATTAAGATTGTAAATATAATGAGGTGTTTTGAAATTTTCATATTAAGATTTAATATAAACTTAATTTCATCCTTCGTTTGGATGAAATTAAACGAAAATTCTTTAATATGATGATAATTAAATGTTAATTAATTTTAATACTTAATTTGACCTTAATAAGGATAATATGTTTAATTCGATTCTTTATAAACTCCATATTAAAATTTAATTTAAACTTTATTTAGTCCCTTATTTGAGTCAAATTAAAACCAATTAAATTATGGGTCTTAATTTGGAACTAATTTGTATTAAATAAGGCTTTAATTTGTAACAAATAAAAACCAAATTAAATTGGTTTCCCTGGGTATTTACTTCATTAACCACATTCAAATACGTTTTTCAAATGTCTTTTTTACTAATACAAATTCAAGCCACTTGGATGTGTATTTCTGTAAAAGACATTTGAAAAACGTTGAACCAAAAATTATAAATTGACGTTTGCTATGCAAAAGCCGTAATTCATTAAGGTTTCTGTTTCAAAATATAAATTTCTTCAGTAAAGCGATAAATAATACTTTTTTTGGTGAATTATCTTCAGTATGCTTCGACATCCGAACGCGAATTTGAGAGGTAGGTATTTAAGTAAAATGCTAATTTTACATAACCTACTGCTTATTAAAAAAAAGAATTGTTATTAATTATTTTTAAATGATTATTACCTACTATTGATTAAATATTAATTATTTATTGATTATTAATTATTTATTTATTATTATTTATTATTATTATTATTTATTTATTATTAATTAATTTTCTATTTTGACTACTTTTTACTTTTTTGTATATTATTTAGCTCCTAAAGTTCAAACAAATGTCGCTTTTAGAAAATGTCTATATGTAATAATTTTCAACTCTACGATAAACAAAAATGTTTATAAAATAGAGAAAAATACGTTTTTAAATTTATTCTAATAATTGAAAATATTTTCATAATTATTTCTATTTCTTGTAATTTTGGAAGACATGACTTTATGCTTTTTATCCTGACACGTTGAAGTTACATGTTTTCACGTAGTGACAATCATGCTATAATTGGTCTCTTAAAATATTTTCCATTTCTTTATTTAAAAAAAATTAATTATTTATAATTCAATTTCTTTTAGCAATCAATTAAATATTTTGTAAATTCAATTGTATTATTATTTTCATCATTATGGAAAGTTAAAATTGTTAAAAAAATATGCAACCTTCTAATTTTGTAGTTAGAGGTTTTAAATTTAAAAAAAATTTTTTAGTGCATGAAAGAGGCTGTATCATCGGTTTGATGCAGGCGGGATGGGACGTTAGAGATATTGCGTTGGAGCTGGCTACAACTGAAAAGACGGTTCGTCGCTGGTGGAACAAGTTCATCGATGAAGGGGATTTATCAGCTACACAAGATCACCGACGAAATAACTCACGTCCCTTTGCATTGGCAGATCACGAGGATTTAGTTCTCAATTATTTTGAAAATGAACCCTTCAAGACTGCTAACCAATTTTTAGGTGACACTGGTTTAGAAGCTCATCCAAGTACAATATACAGGACGTTAAGCAGGTTAGGGATTTCTTCACACCGCGCAAACAAAAAGTTCGAAATCTCTAATGCAGCCAGAGAGGAAAGAGTAGGATATGCCCTCCAGTATTATCCTCAGCCTGAAGACTTTTGGGAAAATGTAATTTTCATGGATGAGAAGAAGTTCTCAACAACGGAGGATGGTCGAAGGAGAGTTTGGCGAAGAAGAGGACAATCTCTTTCTCCAGAACATGTGGTTGCTGTGAATCACAGTGGCAGAGCATCTGCAATGTTTTGGGGATTTATTACAACAAAAGGCTGTGGTGAAATTCGGCACATCCCAGGAAGACTGAATGGCCGAATGTACGTGGAGCTCATGGAAAATGATTTTTTGCCATTCGTTCGTCAACAGTTTCTTGAAGATGAATATCCTGTACTCAAAGTAGTTCAAGATAATAGTCGTATTCATACAAGCCGAATTGTTAGGAACTGGTTTGATGATCATCCCGATTTAATATTGCTTCCCCATCCACCGTATTCTCCAGATTTGAATTGTATTGAAAACATATGGGGCATCATGAATAACAGTTTCAATGTTGGAGAAGCGCGGAACTTACAAAACCTTGTAGATAAAGTTCATGCGGTTTGGGACGAAATGGTGTTAGGTCCGAACATCGCAGCTAATTGTATCTACTCAATGCCAAGGAGACTTAGATCTGTTATAGAAGCCCAAGGTTACTGGACTAAGTACTAATATTAATATTTCCACTGAAAAAAATATTTATTTGATTCAAATATCGGTGTATTTGGTTATTATCAAATAAATATGTACTTGAATCAAATATTTCTTATTTGAATCAAATATATAGCATTTGAATCAAATATATAGCTTTTGAATAAAATATATAGCATTTGAATCAAATATTTCATTATTTAATTCAAATAAGAAATATTTGATTCAAGTAAATATTAATTTGATAATAACCAAATACACCGGTATTTGAATCAAGTAAATTTTTTTTTCAGTGTGGTATTAAAATTTAATACTGATTTTACTATAACAAAGTATTCAGGGTTGTCACAATATTTTGATTTTGAAATTCCCTAACTTTTCCCCGTTTTCCAGTTTAAAAATTGACTTTTTCTCAGACCAGAAGAATATTTAATTTCGAATAAAATAAAACAGATGTAGAATATTTAAGATTTTCAAACTTTTAAACTAAAATTAATAGTATTTATTATAGAACATAAAGTTAAAATTTATCGAAATTCTATTATTAAGAAAAATAATTATATCAGAAAAGCAAAAAAAACTTTTTAAAAATGAATTTAGCTAAAGTCATAAAGAATTCACGCTTTTTTCATTGTTTTTCCTGACATTTCCCGTGTTTTCCAAGACCTTTTGAATTTCCCTAAGTTTTTCGGGCATTCCCAGTTTTCCAGACTTGTGGCAACCCTGGTATTGCATTAAGTAAAATTATAATTGACTGTTTTTTCTATAAATTTTAATATTTATCATTTTCAATTTTTTTACTACCCTTTCCTTTTTTTATTCTAAAAATTGTTTAAGAAAGTTCAATTTATACAAAAAATAAATTTCTAAAAAAATTTCCACAAAAAAATAAAATACGACTTTTCTTTCACTTGAAGTTTTAATAGTGATAAAAATTAGAAAAATTATTAGAGTGAGTGCACCAATTTTAAAGGCTTTTAGACATGTAGCGATGGTATTTTTTTTCTCAGCAGTAAGTATTTCCAAATTTCAATTTCATATATATTTGAACGAAGAATTTTACAATGATTAACATTAATAATTATTTTTATAAAATAAATCGAAGGGATTGATTGAAATTGTAATTAAATATCAATTGAGCAAAAACAACATTTTTTGATAATCGCTTAGTAATTTATCGAAGTTTGAATACAATTCTCTGGACCGATGGTCAAACGGCATTCTCTCTATTTTTGGAATTCTATAAAAGAAAATAAATTCATTCATGTAAACTGCCAAAAAAGTATGTGTGCTAAAGACAAAATTACTTTGTTTTAGATTTTTCTTCTAATTAAATTTTAATTTGCTCAATCAAAATTATTTAATTATGTTAATTACAAATTTAGTTAGAAGAACAATATTGTTTGATTAAAAATTTTTGCGTTTTCCAAAGAAATTAGTCGGAAAAAATTATTTGAATAGACTAATAATTGCCGTCCGTTTTTAAAAGTCGCTATCTACATTTTTTATGAAAAATGAGTTTTTTATATCGTTGGAATCATTATAAAAATTAGAATTTAACTGTGCAATCCATAATTAAAAATATTAATTAGTTACCGAGATAATTAGACCTTAATTAGCCTATCTACAGAGATTTTGGTGAAATACGGACAAAAAAAGTCACTATCTACGAAACGGCGGCCCTATCTACATAAATTTCAGAATTTCGAGCTCTGGCGGCCGAGAAATACTGACTATTTTACTATGTACATAGGTCTCGTCAGTAAAGTGGCTTAAAAAGATCGAAGCCAGAAAACCTATGTACATAGCGACATTCTTTGTCATGTTTTCAACTCAACTTGACTTTTATTTCCGGATAAAAGTCCTATCTGCAAATAATCTTTTTAAGAACACATATATTCTATATAATAAGTTCATTATTTCATAAGAATTATTTACTGTTTATATTACAATTTTTTATTGGTTGTTAAAAATTATTTTATTTTATTTTATTATTCAGGTTATTTATTTGTTTCCAAATTTTTTATTACTGTTTCAGGAAATTTAATTTTATATATTTCTTAATTTATTACTTAATTAATAAAATTTTGAAATTGTAGTGATTGGGGTTCTTTTTCTATACGATACGTATTTTACATAAAACATCTATTGTTTGAAATTATAAAAAAAGTATTTTAAAAAATAGTTAGTGAAAAATAATAAAAATGGTAAAAAGTTAAATTTCAAAATTATCACAAGTAAAATTAAAACCAACCAAAATATACTTTCCTTGCAAATGTTAATTTGATTTTCACAATTCTTACAATTTTTTAAAATTATTTTTGAAATTCAATTTTTCCAAAAGTCTACAATTGATTGTTCAAAATTATAAAAAAAGCTAATAATAAAATTTTATTATCGACGGGTGTATTATTGCAAATTAAATAATTTTGAAATTCATAATTACATCCCGCTATACCTGCATTTATGTATAAAACTATTTTTTGATAAATTTCGAATTATTAATTAGTCAATTTCAATTTAATTTACAAAAATTGTGTAAATGCTACTTTTTAAATCCTAAAAAGAATTTATTATTTTTCAAAATGTACATTTTTTCTCGATAAGCAACCATGATCTATTAGAATTTTAAAAAAATTCAATCAATAACAAAACAATTAATTTTTTTGTTCAAAAAAGTTCCTGAGTTTGCCTTGTTTTATTAAAAATAACATAATTTCAGCAATAATTTACATGTTTCAATGTTTTTTGAATGAAGCTGAAACTGTCGTCCAGTTAATTTTCCAAAATTTTATGTTGGTTTCAAACAAAAAGAATATTCAGCTTTAAATATAATTTATAAAATTAAGTGGGTGTCAGTTTAATTTAGCCTCATGTTCTTTGACTTATTTTAATGGTCATTTTTACGTGTAATTTAAATATTTTACAGTTAGTAATGTTATAATTCTTTGCAAAAATATGCTTTTTTTTAATTTAATCTAAGAAATTTGACAAATTGTGATAATTTTCAGAGGTAAATTTGTTTTTCTACTAATTACTAAAACATCTGTTTCCTATTCAAAAACTAATCAAATTTTTAACAAATAACATATTTTGATTGCAAATAGTACTTTTTTAAATTAAGCCCAGAGAACAAAAATATTTGAATTATTTGAAGAATTATATTAATTTCAACGAAATAATGAAAATATAAAAATTTACATTTTTCTATAAATTGATAATAAATAATCAATAATATTTTTTTAAAGTAATATTATAATTTTAAACTATAATATTAAAAATTGAGTGATCGGTGACTTAATAGAGAAAAAAAAGTACGAAAAATAAAGAAAATGTACGAAAAAAACGAGAAAATTACACTTTTTTTCAAAAATATTATACTTCTAAAGGTTCTGAAGCAAACGCGTTTGATTGAATATCTCCGTTTGACTTCAAATGTAGATAGCGACTTTTTAAAACCGGACGGCAGTATTATATCATAATAAACACAAACGATCGAATAGTATGATATAAAACTTTAAAGTATAAATAACTCACATGAAAGACAGTTGTTTGAAATAAAAGTTGAAGAAATCCTTGAGAGGAAATCCATACAGGATTGCGGAATTTCCATCGAGTAGACTGTTTTAGCTTTTTGATTACAGGAGTCAGCGATATAATCCACATTTTGGGAAGAGGTTGAAGTAATTTCCAATGGATGCTGCCATTGTGCTGAACACTATTTGCCGTCAATATCTCCGAATGGATACAAATTCTACAGAAATTATAAAATTTTGAAAGATTAACAAATGAAGAACCTCGTCAAATTGAAGTTCCATTTCTGCATAAGTATGAATTAAAAGTTCCAAGAACTTTTATAGTTTTCTAAAAGTCAAACTTCAAAAAACTTGCAGTAACTTGCAAGTTTTTTTTTACTTGCAAGCGTTAACGTCTAATTTTTTCGCAAAAAGTGCAGTCTGTCAAAGTTGTACCAAAAATATTCATTAATTTATAAGTCATTTATTTCTTTCAAAAAACCGTCATGTAAAATATATCAAAGGTGGCATTATTTAGATTTTTCAAGGAAATTTAATTAAAAAATTTTTCCGAATTTTAAAAATCAATTTTCTGTTCAAAAACTGATTCTAAACTTTTCATTCTATAGGAAATAAAGAAATAACTGAAAATGAGTCTAAGAATAATAAAAATCGTTAACAACTTTAGACATCATTCAAATTGATAAATTAACTTCTTCTTCAAGAGGTTTTGAATGCATAAAAAATGGGCGGTTCTACAATTCTTACTTGAAAAATTTTCCATTGACTTTTTTGTAAATAAAAATATAGTTAATTAAAAAGTTGGTGAATAAGAATTCAGTGACTCGAAAATAATGTCAAGAAAAATTTTAAGTGAATGTTCAAAAAAATTTCCGTATATAAAATATTCATAAAATAACAAATTCCTGGAAGAAAATTTATCTGAAAAAATTCAGTATAATGAAAAATTCGCTCAATAAAAGTAGTAGAAAAAATAGACATAGAAGAGTGACTTTTTATAAAAATAGTACCTAATAATGTTAATGAAAATATAATTATTATACAAATTTTGAAAATTTATATATTTAAAATTTGTAACCTTGCAATCGCTTGTAGAATTTCCTACATTATTCGGCCAGGCATGATTTTCATCTGAATCGACTTTCTTGACTTTCTGAGCATAAGAGTCAATGATAGGAACCATATCTCGAGAAAAGATGGAAGGAACTCTCAATAAATATTGTGATTTTTCTAAATGTTGTTTGCTATCAACATCCCCAATCGATTTCAAATTCTATAAAATTTTAATTATAAATTAGCAACATTGTCAATTAAAAAACTCTTTAAGATTCCAAGCATTTTTAATTTTTTCAATGTCAAATTTCAAAAATTTCCAGCATAATTTTTAATCTTATTTTGGGATCTCATAAATTATTTGATAGATTTGGAAACAAATTAATTTTATTAAAGATTTCTTTATGTCACAAATAGTAGAAAATTTAAGGAATTTGACTTTTTTTGAATCATTAAAAATTTTAAAAAACAACTGGCTTTTCCACATTTTTTTGGAAACTTTTAAACATTAATTATGGCAATTTCAAACACTTGGATTCTCAGGTTTTCTAAAAAAAAACCAAATACTTTTAATAAATAAATGTCAACGTCCTCATAAAAAGATCCCATTTTGGCACTATTGGACTAATTTATAAGGGCAAATTCCTTGCCTAACTTGAAAATTTTTTAGTTTTAACTTTTTCCCTCCCTTCATTTTGAAAATACAAGAGATACAAAAAAAACCTTTTCCATTTCTAAAAATGCTATTTTTATTTAGATGAGGGAAACTAGTCTCATTTAGAAACCTTTCAATGTTTCTATTGTGCATATTGTTAAGAAATATCGAAAGTTTTATTTTAACAAAAAGAAAATCAAAGTTTATGTGTCAATAATTCTGTTTCTTCTAGAAACTTTAACATATTATGGGTTATTAAATAAGTTAAAAACGCACTTTTAGATTGATTAATCAGTAGGTTCCACATTTTCCAACGTTTGTGAAAATCTGTAATAATTAATTTTGCAATATAAACTGACAAAATAGACATTTAAGAAAAAAAACAAACAAAAATGAGAATAAACACTTTAATTTACAATAATTTAATGAAAACAGTATGATGATACATTTGAAATATTGCAGATTAATAAAGCAAATATTTTAAAAATCACGATATTTCTTTACATAAATTGAGTAATTCCAATTACCTCGAAAACTATAACCTTCAAATGGGACCTTTTCATGTGGAGGTCCACAAATAATATAACTATTAAATAAAAATTGTATTTAATAAAGATTTTTGTAAATAAAATGATTACTTATCCAGGATTTATAGAAAATAAAGAATCTTAAAAAAATTGTTATTTTAATACAATTTAACAAACATTTTTAGATAAAAGAAATATTTGTTAATAAAGATATAGTCAAATGTCAATTTTGGAATAAAATTTGATAAAATAACACGTTTTTAATTAAAAAATTTGGTTAAACAATATTATTCGATAATAAAACCCAGAATAACAGGACAAATTATCTAAAATTATAAGAAATTATTAACACAATTAATAACAAGTTTTAAAGTCAAACTTGTTGTTTCTAAAAAATATCGAGTTCCAAATTCCGTACATTTTTCACATTACAAGTTTCATACAGTTATAGTCATATTATATAAATCAAATTTAAACACAATAATATTTATAATAATATTAATAAAAATAATTATTATTGACACTATTATTTCTTAAAAATATCTTGAAAATATTTACTCATCCATCTTACAGGTTAACTGTCACTTGGAAATCTATTTTTGTTGATTATTCATACGTCACGAACTATGAAGATTTCGATAGATCTGTCACGACTTTTCAAAACGTTGCCAAACCGGAAGGACAGCATTTAAGCGTTTGGGTGTACCATACACTCCAATTATCAGGCGCGAGAAAAGAAAGAGGACAATCATTTATTATCTGTCTGTCCTTCTTCTTTCATAAGGGTAAAATCACACATATGGACATGGATGGGAAAGTAAAGACGTGTTTTAAGGGAAATGATTGTGAAGCATGAGTTAAAAAAAACAGAGATATATTTGTGTCTTTTTCTATCTCATTCTTTGTTTCCGCAACTTTTTCCCATGAATTAACGCCTTTTTCATTTTAGACGTTCCATAATTCAACCATATCGATGTCCCATCCCTGGTATTTTGTTTACGTTTTATTTTTTTTAGAGAAAAAAGAAAAAGTTTGAAAAGGTTTTATTATTTTTACTAAAAAACATTTTCATAAATCAAATGGCAACATTTATTTTAACGTTTGTTAAAAAGTGATTAAGCATGGGTACCAAAATTTTGGATGATATTCGTAGTGACTTGAAACTACTTATTAAACTAATCACCGATTTTGAAGTGAGTTTTTTTAGGTTATATTTTTTTGACATATATTATTAAATTCTTATTATGTATTGATAAATTTAGAAATGTCAATTTCTGCGTGTTTTCGGAAAATATTATTTACTATTTAAAAAAAATATATATATATATTTGTTGCAAAATGTTTTTAAAAAATTATTTTAAACCTATATTTACTTAATACAATTATCCATAAAGATGCACATTTAAACTATTTTTAATTTAATTATTTAAGTAAAAGATATTTATCAATATTTCTAGCCTGAACATGGCTTTTTTAATATTTAAATAAAATTTATAAATGAAATGTTTTGATACAAAATTCTGTATTATAAAATTAGGGACCATTCATAAATTACGTAAGGACGATTTTGGCTATTTTTGATCCCCCCCTTCTCCATGTAAGAATACACAAGATTTTTCGGACCCCCCCCCCTTCCCCTTCTTACGTAAGTTTTTAACAATATTAATGTAATTGAAAAATTAATTACAACAATACAAATGGAAAATACTTGGCAAAATCTTACGTAATTAATTAATGAATGGCCCCTTAATTTTTTTTTAATTTATCTGAAAACTATTATCATTGTTTGTAATTAAAAATATATCGTGATGATAATTTTTTTGTAAAATTGGTTACAAAATCTTAATATTAAGAAAGCAAAATTATAAATTTAAATAAAACCATGTATTTGAACATATTTTGATGTTTATTGCAGTTTTTTTGTGTTAAAACATGATAAATGGCTTAAATTAAATTTTTAATTTTCTTTTCTTTAAATAAAGATCTTTTCTTATCATTGAAAAAAATTATCACAATATTTTAAATTACAAATAATTTTTTAATAGTTTTCAGATAAATTTTGAAATTTTTTAAAACCATTTTTTGTTTAAATAATTTATGTCTTTAAAAAATAAAGTTTATTACTTTATCAATTAATAGTTTAAGAATAAATATTTCTTAGAGCACAAAAAAGTGATTTGAACGCGCAGCAATGAACTCATTTTATATTATTTCAAATTGCTTAAATTTGTTTAAATAATTTCATTTTTATGAGATTTAAATTTTTATATATGTAAATATCATTACTAGAAGTTCTGAACGTTCAAATGAACGAAATCATTTATTTGGTTTATAAATTTTTTTAAAATTATTACAGGAATGAAAAATCAAAATAGTACAATAAACAGTTAATAAATTATTATTAATTTATTTTTGAGTATAGAAAGCAATATTTTATATTAAAATTTAAAGTTAAAAAAGTAGTAGATAAATTTTTCGTTTATTTGAACGTTCATAAATTCAAGTACATTAAATAATTAAATAACACGAACAAAAAGTTTGTTAAGTTCACTTTCTTCAACATAATTGTCGTATATTCTATTAAAAAAGAAATTTTGACTAGAAAATTTCATTACATGAAATTGAAAATATTAATTTTTAGAATGAAAAAAATATGTAAAAATAAAAATATTAAAAAAAAATTATATATTTTTATAATTATGCCAAATTCAATTTATAAATAGGAAGATGAAGAAGGATTTGTTTTATGTGAGCGTTTTGCTCTATCACAAATAAAACATCATCGATATTTGTCTGTTAATAGTCATATGACAAAAAAAGAAATATCAGAGTTAGTTGAGAAATTTCAAATTCATGGTAAATATGAAGTTGCAAACAAGTTTCAGGAGCTTATTGATTCATTTTTAAATAATTTCGATTTTGGAAGACATCCACAATATGATATACAATGGTCATTATTGACACTTTTATTAAATTTATCCACTGAAACTAATAACTCTGATTTATCAAGTTTGGAACAAATTGCAAATGTACCTTCAAATGAGGATAAGCCAGATGATATTGATTGGGCCAAATATTTAAAGGAAGGTGAAGAAACCTTTTTTTCCAAATATCAAAGTAGCAGTAGTAGTGATTCTGATTGGACAGATGATGAGGATGTTAAAGGTGTTGATTTGCCGGAAAATGATCTGTTAAAAATTTGTTCAAACGATAAGGACTTATGTTTAGCAATAAATGTTAAAGAATCTGAAAATAAGATTGAAAAATTATCCTTATGTATTGCCGATAAATTACATTCGAAAAATTGGTTAGCAAGTAAAATTCAACATTCTTGGTGGAATGATGTTAGTCGACATCAACTTGAAGAAAATAGTAAACTTTCAAGTGCAATGTGTTTTCAATTTTGTCGACAAAATATTTCAAAACATCATCACAATATTAACACAATAAGCGAATATCAAACTTGTAGAGAATTACTTTGGATGTTTCACATTCAAAAGCCAATGGCCCTTTTTCAGAGTAAAGAATCATTGGATTTTTTTGTTCGTGATAATGTATCAATACCAAGTCTAACTGTTACAGCTTTTAAAAGTAATTTACTGACATACTGTCATTACTTTTCAATGATTCGTGAATTACAAGAGTTCAGTCGAAAATTATATTCTCAAAGTCAACTATTGGAGGAAGCACAAAAACCACCTTTAACTTATGAAGCCTATAACAATGCTTTACAGCAATATGTACTTCAAGTTAAAGAAGAAATTGTTGAATTAGAACGAAATTTAATTATTCAAGGTAATTTATATTCTCATTCTATTACAAATATCGTGTAATTATGATTGGAAAAAATTTTATTTTGTTAAGTTTTTTCGAGTAAATAAATTTCCGTTAAATAGAAACTCCCTTAAAATGTTAATTCTGTTACTTAAAAATTTAGTAAAAGTAAAATTCAATAAAATAAAAATATGAACTAGTGAATTTAATATAAAAAATTGGATTAAAAAGAAATTTTTTTAACTGAGAATTTTTTTAAATAAAAGTTATTGTGAATACAGAATTTTTCTTTAAACGAATTTAAAAAAAAACAAAAATTATGTTAAATTAAAAATTTCAGTTACTATAAATTCTTTTGAACAAAAAAAAGTCCGTTAAATTCTGCTTTATAAAAATTCTCATAAATGTAAATTTTGTTAAATAAAAATTCAGTGAAATAAAGAATCTGACATAAAAAAAAATCAGTTAAATAGAAATCCTCCTAAATAATAATTCCGTTAAAAAAATTCTTTGAAAAAATCAATTTGTTTATAAAACATTGCTAGTTTTTATATAAAAATTCAAACAATTTTTTTTCGTTAACATTGTTTAAAGGTCGAAAAAAACTAAACTTTTCTTTTTTTTTTTTGAAAAAATGTTCTAAATTCAATAATTTTCTAGTTATAGGTAATTAAAAATAGATCTAGTTTATCTATCTAGAAACTAGATTTTTGAAAATTCATGACTCGAAAATTTTTTCCATACATACAAAAATAGGTGTACCTTTTTTTGTAAAGTATGAAAAAATATACATTGAAATTAACATGTTAAATATAAATACATGAAATCGACTTTTTTTTTACTAATTATACCGTCATATTATTTTTATTATTATTAATTACAGAAGGTTTTAATACATTTCTTGCATTATCTAAAGAGTTAATGAAACATTTAAATTTGATTAAAATTCTCTACGAAATTCATCAGTCTGCAACAGAAAACTGGGAAAATTGTTCAAATTGGCTACGCGCTTCAAAATTATTATCTACTTTATATAACGAGATGCAAAGTTCCTCTAGTCATGAAAGGACTCATGTTTGTGCTAATTTATATTTATCTAGTATTACTGCTTATTTAAATATCATAGACGTTTGGTTGAGTGAAGGTCGACTTGAAGATTGGAGAAATGAATTTATTATTATTAGGTGAGAAAGATTTACAAATACTAGATATTTTTTAATCTTGTATATACATATATATATATAATATATATATTGCACAAACTGATGTATATAAACTGAGTTTCACTGTATCTTGAATTTTTAGTCCTTTAAAAGTTATGTCGTTTAAAAAGAAATTTTATTTATTATTTAGAGAATGGGATAGAAAATCACTAGAAGGAGAACAATTGTATAAAAAATTTAAAGTGAGAAAACTTCAAGAAGAAAGTATAAAGGATCCTGTAATGCAACTTTTGTTGAAAAAAGTTTGTCAAATGGGTCGTAACATTGAATTACTTGTTACATTGGACCGTCTTTCCGACATGTGGGACACCATGAATGATCAAGATGGTAAAATTTTACAATTATAAATAATTTTGAAAAGTTATTTTCCTCTTTTCTTTAAGCCAAAAAAATATTCTTCATTTTTATATTATTATCAGTATATATTTCTTTAAAAAAAAAAGTCAATTGAGATATATCTCTACTTTAAAGTATAAACATTGTATAGGATATTAAAAAAAAAATTTTTTTTATTAAATTAAAGTTCTTGCAACGTCAGGAATAATATGAGTTAATAATTTAAATAAATTTTAATCAATTCTGATATCAAGAACATTACATAAAAATAATTTATACTTTTTCTCTTTTAGCCAGGTTAATTTCGTTAAACGAAGAATTTCGTAAGCAAGTTGTATCGGAAACTTTAAAATATTCTATTCATTCTACATGCGATAGAACAGATGCCATATTAAATAAACAAACAATTTTCACACCTCAAGATTTAATTAATGATAGTTTTTTGTGTCAGCCTTTAATAGCGGATAATCCATTTTACATGAAAGCTTTCGAAAAATATTCATCATTAAATGGGAGGCAAACATACGTCTATGATGAAATTGATTATAGATCCAATAAAAAAGAAGAAATTAAATCATCGAATTTATTTCTGTAAGTATTGTTTCTTTTATTACTTTCTAATCCCTCTGTATAATAATTAATTGTTCAGAGTTGCCACGGTTCTAAAAAACCTGGAATTGTTATGGAATTTTTTTTCAGTCATATGGAAAACCTGAAAATGTCAGGGAATTTTATGAAATATCGTTCTAAAATATTAATTTCCTATATTTGATTAGAAAAAATCTTAAGTTTACAATTTTTTTTTTAATAACTTTTCTAATTTCTATAACTAATTTTTATTATCCTTTTTTTCTTTAATCTATTAAATTTTCGATTCTAAATACGGATTTAAAATCAAGAATTTTTACTTTTTTTTTAGAAAGACAATGTTGATTTTTTGATGCTAAGGAAAATAATATAATGATTAACTCACTTTTAAAATTGACTTTTAACTCCAAAAAATTTACTCCCAACTCCAGTCACCATTAACTCCTTTAATTTTTTCCAGTGAAATACTTACATGAATTAAAAAATTTTTCTGTTTCAAAATGTGAAGAAACAGTTCTGTAGTCATTTTATCTATTTTATCAGAAAATGTAAAAATAATAATTTTGAAGTAATATTAAATATTATTAATTGTAAATTTGTCAATTTAATTAAAATATATATTTTTTTAAACATGCAATAGAATAAGTTGCGATTTTTTTTACAGTTTTTACAAAATATAAAAAAACGTCTTTTTTAATATACAATGCAAATCTTCTTTATTTCAATTATTTAACAAATTTTAAAATAAAATTATTCTCAAAATTAATTATTTTCATTTTAATGAAATTCTTCACAAATTCAAAAATCTTAAACTACATTTCAATTAAAAATTTTTAAATATTCAATAATTGTTTAAAATTAAAAAAAAAATCAGAAAATAAAATTACCAAAAATTTTAATTAAAAGTCACTTGCAATTCAATTATTTTTAAAAATTTAATAATTTCAACTAGAACTTTTCCAAATTTTAATTATTTTTAATAATTTTTATAATATTCTTTGAAAATTCAATTATCTGAAAGAATTTTTCAATTAAAAACTTTTGATATTTAATTTTTTCCTATAATTTCTAATGAATTCTTCATAAATAGAAATCACAAAAAATTTTAATTAAAAATAAATGGAAGTTCAATTAATTTCAAAAATCTGTATGGTAAATCTTCGAAAATCCAATTAGTTAAAATACAAATGTTATCTAAAATTATTTGATAAATTATTTTGAATTCTGTAAATTTAATTACTGTCTAAAATCTAAAATTTACTTCTAAAAATTTCAACTGTAACACTCCCAACATTTAATTATTTTTGATAATTTTCATATTATTATTATTATTATTATTATTATTATTATTAATATTTAAAAAGGTATTAAATAAAAACTCTTAAATTGAGTTGTCAGAAATTAAAAAAAAAGAAAAAAACTACAACAGTTTAAATTTGCGGAAAATTTATTTCAAATTTAAAATCTGCTACAATTCAATTATTAAAAAAAAATTATTATTATTATTTAAAAATCTGTATAACTTAATTATTTTCTGAAATTTGTTTGATTTTAAATCTAAAAACTATTCCAAAATTATAAATTCGAGAAATTGATTATCAGACTTTAAAAAATTTTGTTTAAATAGAACTTTAAGAATTTTTTTTAGAAATTTGTTCTATTTAATTTAAATTTTGAAAATTTGTCTCATCATGGTTCTGAAATATTCGAAATTAATTTTATTGATAATATTCTTATTAAGGAGTTAATAAAATGAATTTAGTATCTAATAATATTAGTTATTAAAAGTAAAATATATACTAACCAATTAAATTTAAAAAAGTCGATTTTTCCAATTTTTTGGAAACTAGCTAAAAATTTATGAAAACAATTTTATTTAATTATTAAAATTTAAATTAAAAATTTTTTTAAGTCATGGAAATTCATGAAATTTAAAAATCCGAGTAAAAATCATCCTTTTGTGACAACCCTATTGTTATATCTAAAAATAAAAATTTCCATTTACTTAATATGTAATTATATAACGTGTAATGTTACTAAATGTTTAAAAATATAAAATATTCTAGATTTGAACTTGCATCCAAGTCAATTTTACCATTGAGAAAAATTTTCGAAATTTCTCTTTCAAAAATTCTTGACCTTCGTTACAATGGTGCTAATAAATTGGTCAAACAAATAATGATCAAGGAATATAAATTAGAGGAAAATTTGAGATTAATGAGAAGTATTTTTATGATGGAGAAAGGTCATCTAATGAATAAGTTTTGTAATCAAATGTTCAATGAGGTATTTTTATTTCCTTAAACATAATACATTGAAATTCCGCTCGTTTTAATTTAGTTTGTATTGTAAATATATATATATATATATTTCTTTGAATATTTATAGATTGAGTCAAATGTTAATTGGAATAATTCACATTTTCTATCAGTAATCTTGGAGGAAGTAATTTCCGAAGAATTGCCAGAATTAAGTTCACGTTGGTCAATTACTATTGATAGTGCAAGAACTCGTCAAGTGTTAAATGCCGTGAATGGAATAACTTTAAATTATTCAGTAGACTGGCCAGTTAATTTACTTCTCAATGAAGAAACACTCAATAAATATAACATTATTTTCAGATTTGTTTTGAAATTAAAATGGGTCGTTTGGACTTTAAATAGTTTGTCATTTTCAGGTTATTATTTCGTCTTTTTCTTAGTCAAATTTTATATGAAGATAAAAATATAAAGTCTGTTCTTAAAATCAATAATTGTTTATTAGAATTAAATATTAAATTTATATTATTTTCCTTTATAGACCTTGAAGGATCAAAATCTGAGGCACCAATTGATGCTGTAAAACACTTTCAAATGAGAAGACTCGAGTGTTTAAGATTTTGGTTATTACATGCTATTGGAGCAATTCACATTTATCTTTCAGGTCAAGTGCTTCAAAGTTTAGGAAGTGCTTTAGATGATGAGTTAACTCAAGCAGATAATTTTTATTCAATTATCAAAAGTATGTTTTATTCATCTAAAAACTTGAATTCTATTTAGTTATTGACGAAATATTATTTATATTTCAATTTCGTTAAAATGAAAAAAAAAATTAAGATTAATCCAATCGAAATTTTTATTTTTATTTTAATTCGAATAATTAAAATCTATTTCAATTAACATCTTCTTAGAAGGATATTATATATACCTTTTTGTTTTTTTCAGTTCATAAAGAATATTTAAATAAAGTACTTGAGCATTGCTTGCAAACTTCTCAATTCGAAGATTTAATGATAATAATCAATCAGGTAAAGAAAAAAAATGTATTTCCCTTCATTAATAAAAAAAAAAAACTTAAAACTTTCTCGTAATCTTGAATTTGTCAGAATTTTATTGATATTTTCTTTTTTTTAACAATTAGTTACTAGAAATGTGTATAAATGTTCGAGACATTTGGAAAAAAGGATATCATTATTTGGATGGGAAGAAATTGGATTTACTAGAAAGCACTTACATTAAGTATCATACACAATTGGCATTAGCTTTACGTAATGCAGTGCAGCATCACAACTTTGCATACTGTAAGTATAGCAAATTAGAAATGAGTAAAATTTAATTCACTATATGTTACAATTCATTATTCTTTTTACAGTATCTGGTTTGACATCTGCTTTTAATTATAGCATGCCAACAACATAATTTCATCAAAATAGTTTTTGTTATTGTTATGAAATGTATATATAGAAATAAATATTTTTTTTTAATTTAAAAGCTATGCTTTAAAAGTTTCATTCTTTCAATGTAAATAGATTCAAAGATTAAATGAAATTTAATACATTTTTATTTATTTAATTAAATATATATTTTTAAAAAAAAATTTTTTCAACAAAAAGCAAATACTACATCTTTATTTTTCGTTTTTCCAAAATATTTTATCATTTAATGAATTAGATATTGCTATATAGATAATGCAATCAATAACTAAATGTCAATGCAATAACATGAAGAAAGTTTATTAATAATTTTAGAATGATAAAAGGAAACAGAGGGAAAAATGAATGATCTATATATTTTCAAAAAATATATATTAATCTATCAAATTGTTTGAATAATTCTAAATACATATGTAACATTTATGCGACTAGCATACAATTATATTATACGTATAATAGGATATCAAAAGAAAATTCCTAATAATCTAAATTTTAAGTTTTTGATATCAATAAGAAAAACAATTTATATAAAAAACCTTTTTAAGGAGATCTAGAACTTTTTTTTGGACATCCTGTACAAATATGTACATTAAATATATCAATTTTGATACATATTATCATTATTTAATGTAAAACTAATAAAATTAATGGTTCTTCAAATTTTATAAATGTGCTTAAAGAATTTGTTCAATTAGTTGTATTATATCCCTGTTATTGAAATAAATTATATTTTCAACTGAATTAAAAAAAAATCCATATAGATAACATTAATAAATACTATCTAATTGAAATTAAATATACAATATAATCATATTTATTTGTTCAATATTAATATATTTAAAAGTAAAATTATATGTTAAATGTATTTGAGAAGAAAAAAAAACAATACTTGACTTTTCATGAATCTTTGAATATTTGAAACTTTAATGACAGAAATAAAATATTGAAACTTAAAAATATTTATCTTGAGTTAACTAAATGTGTGGAATGAGACAAGATTTTTTACTAACTTAACTTTGAGCCAGCACAATTGTACCATTTTGCCCAGATTGCGTAACAGCAGAAGGCATATTTGTCGATTCACTTATGCTAATAGGAGACGTTGAATGATTATTTGCGCCAACAGCAGCTAGCGATTTATTTCTTAGCTCAAATACTTGTTGAATTCCATTTCTGAAGCAAAGGAAGTTGTAATCTATGACACCTAAACAAAAAAAAAAAAATTTTTTTAATTAATTGCGTAAAACTCCGCAGCTTAAGGGATAAAAAAATAGATGAAGTTTTAATTAGTTTACTCCAACGTTACGAAATGTTTTATTTTTTATAAAAAAGGAGAAAATATTATAAAACCTTCTATAATTTTCCAGCTAAAAGTTTCTAAAATTGAATAATTTAAACTCTAACTCTTCTAAAATTGAATTATAAACTTTTGAAATTTAATTTTTTATTGAAATTTCTAATAAATTCTTCATCCAAAGAAATCACAAAAAATTTCAATTCAATTCAATTTCACTTGAACATCAATTATTTTAAAAAATCTGAATTATAAATTATAATTATTATCTTTTGTAATTCAATTATTTCTAATTATTTCAACAGTAACAGTTTCAAAATTCAATTATTTTTAATGATTTTTATAATATTCTTCAAAAATTCAATTACTTAAACAAGTTTAAAATAATAAATGCTCTAAAATTTAATTGTTTTCAAAAATTAAAAAAAGAAAAATTACAGCAGTTTAAATTTGTAGAAAATTTATTTAAATTTAAAATCTTCTACAATTCAATTATGTATTTAAAAAAAGTTAAATTTAAAAATCTGTAAAATGTCCGAAATTTCTTTGGCCATTAAAACTAAAAACTATGGAAATCGTTTTAGATTTAGAAACGTTGGAATAAATTGATTGAAACTATTCGAAGCAAATAGTTTTTATTTAATGAAATAAAAACTATTTATCTGAATGTTTACGTTTATTTTCACCTCTCTTTAATAATATTTTTCGACCATAAAAGATTAAATAGTAAATAAAATAGTATTTATTTATAGCTAAAAATTGCTTACCTTGTCTCTCGAAACTGTCTTCACGCAATATACACACAAGGGCTAAAAATTTATTTACTTCTCGCAAATAGAGTATTGTACCATTATTTAGCTTAATTAAACTAGAGCTTTGAGCGTCAAATGCAGCTGCTTCAATGTCTTCTCTTACTCTGTAAAAAAGTGTCATTATTCACATTTTCATTATACCTATAAAACATTAATATGAAAATTCTTGAAATTATTTATCTTACCCATATATACAAGAAACGTCAATTACAACGTCTATCATATCACAACATAATTCATAACTTTGCATATCGACTGGAGAACTATCAGTTGCAATGTAAATTTTTGAAACCACGTCAAAGAGAAAAGCCTTTTCGATTGCAGAATTCTATTAACATTCATTAAGTAAGTGTTTATTATATAAACATCATGTAATTATACAAAGTTAATTAAATGCAAATAATGAATTTTCCTATACTTACAGAAATAAGAATATTTAGTAAATTTTCTAAAGCAGGCAATTGCGGAATTAATTTCTGTACAACTTTACTAAATGCCTCAAATATACTGTGGTCATAGATGGAAGTTAAATGGAAGCTCAAATGAATTTGATCACAGCCTATAAAAAAATTGTTTTTTATATCATATTTTTATTGGTAAACATTTTTAATTCAGGTCTCGGATCGACTTCAAGGCGCAAAAAATCGATTTTTTATTTTAATTAAATTTAATTAGTTAATAAGTATTTTATTGTAAATAACTAATGTTATTAAATATTAAATCTATTTTATTAATTTCTCAATAAGAATAATTCTATAGGAATATTATCAAGAAAATTTATTTTGAATATTTTAGAATAGAAGACGTAAATTTTTTATATTTTATAAGTGGGATAAATTTCTAAAAAGAAAATTTTTTGATAACAATTCAGTTTTAGAGTTTTTATTTGAAACTTTTTTAAATAACTGAATTTTTAAAGAAATATTAAAATTATTAAAAATAATTAAACTTTGCAAGAGTTATAGTTGAAATTTTAAGAAATAATTAAATTTTACAGAATTGAAAATAATTTATCAAATAACTTTTAGATAATATTTTTTAAAAGTAATTGAATGTTCAAAGATTTACAATTCAGATTTTTGAAATTAATCAGAACTTCAAGTGAATTTAATTGAAAGTTTTTGGTGATTTCTGTTGATGAAAATTTTTTTAGAAATTACAGACAAAAATTTAATTTCAAAAGTTTTTAATTGAATAATCCTTTCAAATAATTGAATTTCGGAAGAGTTATAATGGAAATTATTAAATTTCAAAAAGTTTTAAATTGAAATTTTTGTTAATTTTATTTGATTTTGTTTCAAATTGTAAATAATTGTTGAATTTCATAAAATTTTTAATTGAAAAATAATTTAAGATAATCGAATTTGTCAAGAATTTCATTAAAATTATTAAAAATAATTACTTAATTCAAAGAAAAATTTATTAAATAATTGAAATAAAGATGATCTAAAGAAGTTCTACATTGCATACTAAAAACGACGTTTTTTATAAATTTTTTAAAAGAAATTGTAAAAAATCAAAAATGTCGAATTTTTAAAAAAAAGTCAGAAAAAGTCGAAAAAGTCGTATAATCCGAGTCCTGTTAATTATGTTAAATTCAATCTAAAATCTTAAGTAAAATTATTACAAAAATGATAAAATCAATAAATTACCTGAATCAACCAAATCATCATTGGCTCTAGTATGAATATCTCTCTGTGTTTCCATTTTATAGTCATCAGACAAACCATCGACTTTATGAATAAACACTTCAAATTTAATTGCTTGATTAACTTTATAGGCTTTTGTAACTGTCAAATGCAATTTATTTAGAGCTTCCATATAGTCATCTTGAGCGTCAATAACAAAAACTAATGCCCCACAACCACCAAATATCATATCACTATCAAAAGTTGGTTCAAAAAAATCAATTTGCCCTGGAAAATCCCAAATTTGAAATTGTACAAAACTCGAATTACAAATGTCGTCCTTAATAATTTTGTTTGTGCTTTCCAAAAATAATGTCTCATTTGGAGACATTTTATGAAAAACAACTTTTTGAATTGAAGATTTTCCACTCCTAGAAATAAATACAGAGAAATTAAAAAATTATTTACATTTACTATTTGTAAATTTTTGTAAATTTTGTTTTATAGTAAATAATTTTTTTGATACGTAAGATTATATTTTCTAAAGTTTAGCCAAAAATTAAAATTTGTAAAAAATTACTTATAAATCGTAAATAAAATTTTAATATTGAATAGTATGGATAAAGTAAACAGAACATTACCTTCTGAGACCCATTAAAAGTATTCTGGGTTTTTGATCCCCTGTTAAGGGACCAGATAATCCATCTGCTTCTCCATCAAAAGCTGAGTAGCTATAATCTTGAGGAAAAGGACCACTACAGCCACCATAACCTGTCTGATATTGATCTTCATCATCCTAAGTCATAAAAGAATTAAAATATTTCATTTTCTGAAATTGTTATCGAGTTGGCAAATATTGATAAAGTAAAAAACATTACATAAAACTTGAAAAATTTTTTTTTTATTTTATTCAATTTTTCTTGAAAAACTGCTGACAATTTTTTGTAAGCTTATTATTTATTATTAATTTTTTTCATTTTTATAATTTTTTTCCCACAATTTAGTAACTTATAACACAGCCTAAATTATATACCTAGTTAACTTTTTTTTAACATACATACAAAATAACAAAATCAATTTTACTCTACATTTTGTATAAAGATTTGGATAATTAAATATTAAAAGTTCCTTTAAAATAAATTTTTATCAATAAAAATTAAAATTGTTTAAAATTTGAATGAGTATAGAGAAATTTTAATTGATTAAAATTTAGAGGTCTAGATCGATTGAATTTGAAATTTATTAAAATTAGAATAAATGAAAATTAATTAAAGTTTATATATATATAAATTTTAATTTACATCTGTTTGAACAATTTGAACAAATTAAAATTTTTAATCAATTTAAATTTGAATTAATTATAGTTTGAATATGATAAAAAATTAAATAAATTGATTGTTTTATTCTCAATTTAATATTTTACCAATAAAAATTAGGATTTATTGAAATTTAAATGAATAGAAAATTTTAATTGATTAACATTTCTATAAATTGAAATTGTAATGTAGATTATAAATTTAGTTCAATTTAATATCGAAGTTAATTAAATAATAATTTGGATAAATTTAATTGTGAATCTATTAAAATTTTTACCGAAAAAAATTATAGAATTTCTTGAATTTTGAATTAATTTAAATTTGTATGGATTTGACAAATATAAGTTTTGATCGAATATATCGTCTAAATTAAAGGTTAATTAAAATTAAAATTAATTCTTAATTTAGATCGTGTAAAATTTTGAAAGGATTAAATTTAGTAACAATTAAAATTACGTGAAATAAATGTTTTGACTAATGAAAACGAATGAAAATTTATTACAATTTCTAATTTGTTCAATTAAATTATTATTTTTTTTTAAAAAAGGTAACATTCTTTAATTTCTGAAATTGTCGATGAATATAAATAATTGAACTTAACAAACTTTTTGTTCGTGTTATTTAATTATTTAATGTACTTAAAGTTATGAACGTTCAAATAAACGAAAAATTTATCTACTACTTTTTTCACTTTAAATTTTAATATAAAATATTGCTTTCTATACTCAAAAATAAATTAATAATAATTTATTAACTGTTTATTGTACTATTTTTGATTTTTCATTCCTGTAATAATTTTAAAAAAATTTATAAACCAAATAAATGATTTCGTTCATTTGAACGTTCAGAACTTCTAGCAATGATATTTATATAAAAATTTAAATCTCATAAAAATAAAATTAACTCAATCGACGAATTATTATATCAGAGAAGTTCAGAATTTAAATTTTCCAGAATTTCGAGTTCTGTTAAAAAATGTATTTAGTAATAAAATTTTTTTCTTTTGTTTCTAAATCCTCAATATTATTTATACTTATTGACAAAATAATATAATATGAAAAAATTTATGTAAATAGAAAAAAATAACTTTTTTTTTATGGAATTAATTTTCAGATTAACTTTTGTCTTTTCTCAAAAAATAAAAAATATTTTTAAATTTCAATATTTTTTAAACAAATGATATAAAATGATTAGAGTAGTAAAAAGACAAAAAAAGATGAATTTATAATAAAAAATTAAAAAATGTGAAAATTAAAAAATTTTATATTTATGGGAAAAAAATAATTATGGAGGGATTACGCTCGATAATACCGAATACGATGCAGACGCCCCGGCGCCGCGCGTTGCAAACAATGGTCTAGACCATAGGCCGCTGTAGTGGGGAATATTAGTCATCGCCCACACATGGTGATGACCATTCAATTTTAATTTTAAAAATAGCATATATTTTTTCAAAAGAACAATAATTATTAATATTATTTATTGATAGTTTAATAAATTATAAATTTTAATATTGATAATATAACAATTAATGTCCTATTAAAAATAGTTCAAATTACTGAATTTATTATAAAAAATTAATTTGCTATTATCTTTATATACCATTTATGGCATTTTTAATAGTATAATTGTTTTGAAATAATACGAAAAAACTTAAAGAACGAAATGTCACAGGCCCGGATAGCTCAGTCGGTAGAGCATCAGACTTTTAATCTGAGGGTCCAGGGTTCAAGTCCCTGTTCGGGCGATTATTTTTTTTTCCATTTTTTATTAATTTTTTTTTCACAAACAAAATCAGTATTATTATATAGTTAAAAATAATTGCGGGTTTTCATGCAATAAGGTGACAGTCGCTAGAATAGATTTACTGCAAAAATTGTATTTTTTTCACTATATATTATTTTATATAGATATTCTATTAAAAATTTCCTCGTATGTTTGTTTTAAATAGTTAACTAGTGCCTAATGGAATTAGGAAAAATATTTGAAAAAGAAGAGACAATGTTTCTAGTTTATATTTTTAATTATTATTATTATTTAATTATTAATTCTCATTAAAAAATTAATTTACATCATAATATTGTGATTAATAAACTTATTAAAATATTTGAATTTATAAAACAGTTAAATATCGTAATTTTTAAAAATATAAGGAGATTTAAAATAGTATCAAATTTAAAATAAGTTACAGGATGAAATTCTAAAAACTGATTTGTTACTAAAAGTGAAAATATACTTTTCAAAATTAATTTATAAAATGTAGGATTTTATTTTCTAAGTTCAGCCAACTTTTTATCTTTTGAATCAAACTTTTTATACTTCGTTTTATTAGGCCCCTTTCAGAGGAGGTTAACATCTATTGAAATTTTAATAGCTACATCCCTGTAAGTAAGTATCTTTTAAAAATTAGATTATGTTTATTTACAATCTGTTAATAATAAAAAAAAATATCTGAATAAAAAAACAATCTATTTATCTCTTATTTTAATTGTTTTTTACCACTATGTAAGTATATTTATCATAGACAATTTTAATATCTATTACTGTAATTTCGAAGGCCAACTAACGAAATGAATACTTTGTAAGTGTTATTTTGGATAAAAAAATAAATTAACTTGACTCACCATTTTTATTTGTCCAGATATTTGTTTTCTTCTTGTTAAATAACTTGAGGCTGTTGACAACTGTCAGAATTGTACACTTGTCTTTTAATAATTTCAGCAAGTATGCTTAATTGTTTTTCTTTGTCTTGATGTTATTTGCACTTTGTTTTCTTTACGCAACTCTGGTATTTCATAAATTTTTGAAGAAAATCAAAAATAAACATAAGTATCAGAAGAGAAGGGTTCTGGTAAAAACATAAAAATTTACAATACACACTGTACATAGAAGGCTTGAGTTCAGTTCACGTGATTGCCATCAGAGGCTCCATCATCGCATAAAGCTGCTTCTACAATAGTTGCATAGTAGTATAACGAGGGTTTTTTATTTATTAATTTATTGTTATTTTTTAATAAAAAAAATAAAAATTTAATAATAAAGAAAATTAGTCGACCAATTAAAATCCACTTTCATTGCGGTAAAGTAACATATTTTTCGTGACGAATTTCGTTGCTATGACAACCAACTGTTAAACAGACTATCTGCATAGTTGTGATTGTACCTTTAACCCATTGACATCTGCATTGACACTTATTGTAGAAGAACTTTTATATTATAATTTAGTGACAATAACAAATACCGCAAAAACTATTCCCAAAAGTTTCATTTTTAGAACAGTCTACTTTATGTATAAAAAAATAAAAAGCATGCAACTCCAAATTGCAGTTTATTAAGAAGTTTAAATAAATTTTAAATAAAACGCAATTGTTACGAATTATAATATGGCTAATGTTGTTATAAAAAGTGACGATGTTATTGAATGCTTTCTTTATCCAAAATTTTGTTTAACAAAAAATTTCGAACAAATAACTGAAGAAAAGCTTCTTGAAGAAATTAATAAATATTATGATGCAACGAAACATATCACAAAAGACTATATATGGCACAAAGATTCATTAACATTTTTTCCACGAACAAAACGTTCACTTCTACTTGAAACAATTATTGAAGGATCCGGATATGAGGGTAATTATGTTCTACTTCTTGCAAAACGCGCGCAAAAGCACGTGTTTTATTTTTCTTTTCTTTTTTTTTTATTAAAATTGGTAAATTATTAAATTTTGAAATTAATTATTTACGCAGTTTGTTATAATTATTTTAAAATGCAATTTTAAAGAATCATTTTTATTTGAACTGTTCAGTTATAGTTATCTCTTAGAATATTAATTTTTATTTTTAAGTTTAAAAAAAAATCTTTTAAATATTCGCATCAAAATGAGGAGCAAATTTTTAAAAGCTGATAAATCCATTTTTCAAAAAAAATGGAGATAAACATAAATTTAATATTTTAAGGACTTCACAAATATTCCTTTCACTGTTAAATTTAAGAAAAAAAATTGATTAACAACGAATTTTCAATTTAAAAACTTTTTGACATAACCAAGATGACTCATAATTTTTATGTTTTTTATTAGAAAAAATTACCAAAACCTGTAAATCACTAAATTATGATAAAGTTTAATTATAAATAGAACGTCTTGAATATAAAAACATTGTTATCTAGAAATAAACTATTACAAATTTTATATTTTATAAGTAACTGTAGTGGTTATGTGATAAAAGTCATTTATTTCAATCGTTTCAATTTATCGAAATAAGAAAATATGGATTTATCAGGTTTTGAAAACTTGATCCTCAAATATATCTATATGAACCAAAAGTTCTGAACGTTCAAATGAACGAAATATATTTTTTTCAATCTTTAAATTATTAAAAATTATTATGTCAATGTTGAATAAAACAGTAAATTAAACAATTGTTAAATTAATAATTTCTTTTTAGATATTTAAAACAAAATTTTGTAATAAAATTCGTATTTAAAGAAGTTGTAAAAAAAATTTTTTTCATTTGAACGTTCAAAACTTTTGGCTCATTATATCTATGACAAAAAAAAATTAAGAGAAACAATATGAAAAAAATATTTTGAAATTACAATGTTCCTCATCATCATAATTGAATGAATTTCTTTTTTTTGTTATGAAATATTTTCAAAATTTTTTTACCCTTCTTCAATTTTGAAAGTTTAATTTTATAAAAATAAATTTATTTTTTTTTCGATTTAGAAATTTTGACTTTTTGAAAAATAAAATATAATTACACAATCTAGACTTTTTTTATAATTTCCACTATACAATTTATTGGAAACAAAAAATTAAAGAAAATTGTATCTTACTCTTTTGTTTTATACAATTTTAAATCATTTTAAATGGTGTATTTTGTTTTAGATAATGAATTAATTCCACATATTTATGCAAAATTGCATTTTGACGAGGATGTTGGCGATGAATGGTTTACAGTGTATTTAATAAATTATCTTACAAAAGTTTTTGAGGGATTAACTGCTAGAGTTACGGATTCTGATGGTGAATTTTTGTTGATTGAATCAGCAAATGCTCTTCCATCATGGGCAAATCCAGAAATTTGTGAAAAACGCGTATTTATTTCAAATGGCTCAATTCACGTAATTCCCGATAAAGATAAATCATTGTTTGATAATTTAAATAGCATTTCTAATAATCCAAATTTATTCAAATTATCCGAGGCTGTACAGTCTATAATTCAAAAAAGAATTAACATTTATCCTGAAGAGATTAAAGAGCGTGCACATAAAGCTAGAGCATATTTACCAGAAAAGGCTGCGTTTATGCTTCAAGAAGATCCTGGATTAATAGCACCAGCAATTAGAATGCTTTTTCACTCTGATCCATTTGAACGCAAGGTAATTATGAATTTCATCATTTATTTTCTCTTCGAAAATAGCTTTAATTTTAAAAATCAATTTTCAGTTATTAATTTTTTGTTAACAAAAATATTCATTACCTACTTCCTCTATTTTGTTATTTATAAAAAATATTAATTCATCATTAATAAGATTTTAAAAATTGTACAATTTTATTCTTTATTAAATAATTTTAATATTATGAAGATCTTTAGAATATTGGTTGTAAAGATTATTTAATTATTGTTAATCATCAATTACGAGGATCGACTCTTTGTCAAACTTTTAGTTACTATATTATTTGAATGTATATTTTCGTACGTATAATATGAGATTTAAATTATAAATTATTAATTTTTAAGAGATTACACTACCTTGTGAGTTTTAAAGAAAATTTTTTTCTGTTTAGATAGCAGGGCTGATAAAAATTATGATTTAAAAAAATTCCGATATTTTTTATTTAAATCAGATTTTCCTTTATTTACGTAAAATTTTAAAAAAGTTAATTGTTAAATAGTTTTTTTTAAATAAATAAACGATAAATTAAAAAAAGGCATAATATACGCATCAATAAATATTTATACTCTTATCAAAAAAATAATATTTTTGAATTAAAACCTAAAATTGTCAACAATTCATCTTTTTTAAAATTGACGATTTTTAAAAAGTCAATAATTTCGTAATATCTTACCTTATAGAAGGTTTAAATAACAAGAATTTGTTTTTAAAATATATCAAAACTTTTATGAAAATATTAAACTTCAGTTATCCAAAAAGAAATGTTTTTTAAAATGTTCTGATTTTTTAAATATCAATAACTTTGTTATAATTAATAGTAAAATTTCACAAATAAATCAATCGAAATTTTTTCAATACTCTTAAACTGGTTTATGATAGTTTTGACATAATATTTATTTATTTGTTTATTTAATACACAAATATTCCCAGGATTCTCTTGAACTAAAAAACTAATAATAATGTAAAGATTTTTAAAGAAATATTTAAAAAAGTTCAAAGTAAAACATAAACTGTCCGGAATTTTTGTGCATTTTTGACAACTTTTGCTCAGGAAATAGTAAAAAAAATACTATTTTCGGAGAAAACTTTACTATTTCAGAAGTAATTTTTTTTATTTTCGTATCAAAAGTTGTGAGAAATGCGCAGAAGTTTCAGACACTAGGTTTTACTTTGAAAATAGTAAAAGTTACTTTATATTTTTTTCCGAACACCAATAGGTTAAAAGATGAATTTTGAAATTTAGAAAATGCAAAATTAAATGTAAAAAATATATAAAATTAAAATAATTTTTTAAAAAAAATGATTAAAAAAATTGAAATATCTTTGATTTAAATAATTATTTAAATGTAAATGGGGCATTCCACGTGAAATTTTCATTAAAACTTTTTTTTTGAGCGAAATATTTTTTTTCTCGAAATCTATATGAAAAATAAGAAAATATGTATTTTTTTATTTGATAAAAATGAAGGAAGTTGATATTTTTCATATATAGATTTCGGACAAAAAAAAAATTCTGAATAAAAATTTCCCGTGGAATGCCCCAAATAATACTTTGATTAAAATTGTGATTGCAGCCCTGTTACTTAGAGATTATACATTTTTCGATTGGAAAAATTTATTTAAAGAAAATGTTTCGGTTAAAGTAAGGAAAAAATTGTTTTCTTTATCTAATTGAATTAAAAGCAATAAAATTTTTAATCCATTTATTTTTTTTAGTTTATTTTTAATGGAGAAAAAAAAACTCCTGAAATGTTTATCATTTTGCAGTAAAGGTAGTATAATCCCTGAATATTATAATAATGAAACAATGAAATAAATATAAATATATCATTTAGGTTTGCCGAGGGATGAAATTTTTTCCTCCTGAGCAGCGAACAATGGTCAACGTTAAAATGACAAAATGCTTGTACGCTATGATAATGCACTGTCGATATACGGGTGATCCAATGACTGGTTGGAATTTACCACCTGTTAATAGTGCAATATACAATGCACATCTTTTAGGAGTGAAAATAGCATGCGGTTTAGAAATGTTAATATCAAGTGCATATGAAGAACAGAGAAAAAAAGCGAATGACACTTCTACAGTGTCAAATAATGATCTATTAAAAATGCGTGAAAGAACATTAAATGCCTTTGTCAGTCGTTTAGAGCTTAGTGGTTATTTTAAGGATCTTTTGGAAGGTAGTCGTGAAAGAGAAAAACTTTTACAAGTGGCAAAAGATTATTTTTCCAATAATTCCACTTCAAATAAATTATTAAATTTGGAGCCTGAACATGATAAGGAAAAAGTCCTAAAAGTATGGGCAAACATACAGACAAATGACGTGGATTTCACAGGTATATATTTATAATATTTTATTTCTAACATTCATTTCTATGTTACTAACAATGAATTTTGTGGAATTTTTTTTTATTTCTAGGTCATGATGAATCTAATTTAAGCCCTTCAGATAGTGACGACTGGCTTAGTGTAAATCCAGTTGAACTTGAAAATCTTTTAGGTGAACGTTGGGGAGATGGAAAAACTAAAGCAGAAAAACCAACGTCTCAAAATCTTAGACGAAAAATACAAAATTTTTTGAAAGAATCAAGTGGCGTTGAGGGGGTTCAATTGTTTCAGTATGTATATATTTTGTATTGTTTTAAATCCGACTTTAAAAAAGAAGACATAAATAATATAAATTCACGATCGAAGTGCGCACACTAGTTTTTAATACAGCCTAATTTTTTCTCTCACTTTTTTTTGTAAATAAATACATAATAAAATTAAATCTAAACGTTTATAAACTAGAATTGTAAAATTAATATTTTTTGCAGAGATACTGATATGAAGTTAGACGTGGAGGATTCCGGTAGAATAGAATTTGATACTGATGCATTTGATATTGCTTTACGCGATATATTGGATTTGGCAGTGCCTGGTGGTGATAGTGAATTTGATGATAGTTCTGAAGAATCTTTAGGAGGCGATGACGAAGATAAATGTGGTGAAATGGATGATTATATGCGTCAATTAGACAATGAACTTCGAATGGAAAAAACATTGGGACATGAAAAATTATGTGAAACACCAAAAAGTCAAGATAAAATTGAATCAAATTTAATGGAAAGTTTATCAAGAGAAGCAGGCGGTTCAGGACCAGCGGGAAATATTATTGGTGGTCCAATTCGAAAATTTATGCATTTACAATTACAATCACCTTCAACAGTTCCTCCCGATTTACAAAGTTAATACGTCAATTATCTATATATATATATATTATATCTAACTTTACGAAAATTTAGAATAATTAATTTTATCAAATTTGGACTCTAACTATATATGTATAATTTATATCTTATTAATTTCAATAAAACATCTGCTTATTTTTTTTATCTATTTTTATCAAAATATTCTTTTCTATTATATTCCCCGAAAAAAATACTTCTTAAATAACAACTATAAATTTATATTTAAATCTATATCACTGTTTACTATATTATGTAAATTCGGTTTATCGCGATTAATACTAATTTAAAAAGTTCTACAATTCTTTAAATCTTAGAAAACAGTCAGATATTTTATCTTATTTTAATAAATAATTTTATTAAATGAAAAAATCTAGTCGATTAAATAAAAAGTCAATCAAAATAAAATTCGGTGAAATGAAAACTTGAGTAAATAAATTTTTTTTTTAAACACATTATCTAATATAACTTTTTGAATAATGTTTTTTAAGAAATAAAAAATTTATGGTTACAACAAAAATTAAAAGTATTCGTTTTTAAAGAAATTTTTCCCTCAAATTTTCATTTTTTTGCAATTAATTAATTTTATATATTTATTTACTTTTACAAACTAGTCAGAAATTGTCAATTTTTATTTTGTGAATTTCTAAAATTCTCAATTTTTCTTTCAAAGTTTCTCTTGTATTTCGTTAAATTTTCTATTTTCCTTTCTCAAATTGTCATGTTTTTTTTCTTTCTGAATGTTTTCCTCAAACTATTTGTGTTTTAAATTTTTCCTTCAAATTCTTCTTTTATTTTAGGATTTTCTAAAATTTATTTATTGTTTAATTTTTCAAAAATTCTTAAAATGTTAAATGCAAACTAATTTGTTTAAGCAAAGTTTTAAAATATAAAACACTTTGAATAATAATCAATTTTTTATTATTAATAATTAAATCAAAGTCGGAGAAATGATTAATATAAGTCAGGAAAAAGTTAGGTATTTTTTTCCGGTGAAGTTGTTAGACACTTTAAGAAACAAAGCTTACTTTATTATAAATAAAAAATATTTTCATAGTTTCTATGCCGAAAGTGGACCTTGAAAAAAATTATAACGTTCCCTGAAAAGTCATTAAATGTTTTTTTCCAAATTTTTTCAATACCCTAATTTGAATTGCTTAAGATACTTTTTTACAAATTTATGACAATAATTGAATTGTAAGGAATTTTAAATACAAAAATTTTTTTTATGTAATTTAATTTTTTTATGAATTGTATTAAAATTATTGAAAATTATTAATTTTATGAAAAATTTTAATTAAAATGTTTTCAAATTTTTTAATTTTAGAAGATTTTCAACTGAAAATTTTGAAAACTATATTTGAATATATGAAAATTTTTATACTAAAAACATATATAATTTTGATTTTTAAGAAAATAATTGATATTTCAAAATGCTGCAATTAAAAGTTTTCGATAGTTAAATTTTAAAAGAATTTATAATACAACTTTTTTACAAATAAATAAATTCTCTAAGAATTCATATTAACTCATATAGGACCGAACAAACTGTTCGACTAGTCAAACACTAGTTTTCACATTGCAAATAAAATATTAGAATATCATACATTATTATGCAACTACATTTTTAACATTGACAAGTAGTTTACTTTCAAATTTTTAAAGAACCAAAATTAATAAACAATTACAATAATTATGCCACTTACATTTGTAAGTGCGTCTGGAATTGTAGTGTTCAACTAGTCGAACAGCTGTCCGATATGGGTTTATGTATTAAAAATAATATTTTAAATCTAAAAATTGTTTAAATAATTAAATTATCAAAGATGTTGATTAAAATTTCTAAAAATTAACAAATTTACTAAGAGTTTTGTACAATTCTTGAAACGTTTAATTAATTAGCCTGTTATCATTATTTTATTTTCATTACAATATATTAACAAAAAAATTAATTGGAAAATTCATTATTATTAGAATAATAAAACCAACATGATTATAAGGGGACACATATTGACACATAATATGATTATGAATGTAGAGGATACATAATTAAAATAATCAACGTATAATAACATCTGTTTTTATAAAAACAAAACTTATTTTAAATTTTTACAGTTGCTAAACGTTCCATAAAAAATGTAGTATATATATATATATGCTTTGTCAGTAACAAGTAGAATTTTTCTACTTAGAAGAAAGTAGTGCACTATATGGTTATGCGCAATGCAGGAGAAGGGTCGATACACTTTTACTATACTTACTATTTATGTTATCACTATGTCTAATGCGTTAGAAGACTTTAAAAAATAATATTTAATTGATTTGATACTCTTTTAAATAATGATATAATTAAAATTGTTTTTACTAAAATCCCGATTGAAACTTTTACTTGAAAAGTAATAAAAAAAAAAAAAAATCTTTTTGTCCAATTAACCTCACGATTTGAAGTAAAAACAATTTTAATTATATTTAATTTATTAGAGAGAAGAGACTATTTTATAGTTTTATAGGTTTTTTTTTTTTTTTTTAAATAAAGTACATTATTATGCGATCTCACGAAACAGAAAAAAACCAGTCGTGCTCTAGTAAAAGCAATTTAGTGAATTATTTTTATTAAAAGTTTATATTTATATTTTATATTTATTAAACAGATAAATGTTTTTTTAAAAATAGAAATGTGTTATCCTTCAACGAAAAAAAACTAAGAATAAAAATATTTAAGCTACTTTTAATTAAATAATTGTAATTTTTGTTCATTTAAAAATTGTTTCTGTTAAATTTATTTTATTAAATAAAGTGTTGTTTTCTATTATTTGCGAGAATTTTTTAAAAATGTATTATTTCACAAAATAATTGACATAAATAAATATCTCTTTTGTTTCATGACAGATAGTTTTTTAACAACAGCGATTATGCAATCGATGATAATTAAAATGAATTAATTATAAAATTAAAATAATTGTTTATTTATTTATTTTAAATAAAATCTTTTTAAAAAATATTTCAATTTGTAAAAATGTCTATTATTTAATACGATATTATTTATTTTATAAAAAAATACATTTTTAAATATAAAAATTTAAATTTGCATGATAAATACTGAATTAAAATTTGTTTTCTTTTAAATCAATATACAATTAAAAATAAAGAAACATTTTACTAACAATATATATGTGTGATAATTGCAAGAGAAATTCAATGATCTCTTCTGTCACTCATAGAATTGCAAGAGACATAGGAAGCTACATCTTTTATTCGTCTTGTTAATACTTCCTTGTCCAATTTTCTTGCACAATCATGGTTATTTAAATTTTTTGATAACGTATCGGATAAATTAATTCTGTCAGTCGACAACATACTAGAATGGTCTAACCTATGATTCTCGAGATTTTCATTTTCGCTTCTCTCAGACCTGTCAGATCTTAAAGTGTTTTTCAAGCTGTAATCAAATTTCTTGAGATCGTTTTGAATACTCCTAAGAGAATCAGACTTATCACATTCGTATCTTTTTAATATGCTATTTTCAATATCATAACGACGTTTTATTAAATCGGACTTGAAACATTCCCTAAACGATTGATCTTCACCTCTATCTTCAATCCTTTGAGATAAACTGTCATTGTCGAATTGATCGATTCGCTGATTCAAACTATCAAATTCATAACCACGTTTTACCAACTGACTTTCGAATCCAGCTTTAGCGGCCAAATGGAGATAGTTGTCGTCGCCAATCGGTGCTTGTCTGAAAAAAATTTAATATAATTATTCAAAAGAACATTACTTCTAGGAAAAGAAAACATTTTTTAAAAAAATTTAAGGTTTGAATACAAAATTGTTTTGATAAATTTTAAGTTAGTTACGACAAAAAATATTTTAATTACTTTAAAAACAACAACAACTTAAAAACATCAAGTTTGTTATCAAGACTTTTCGATTAGTCGCATAACTGTTAAGTAACTAATTTTTTTTTTTTACAATTTCTGGTTGATGTTTAATTATCAAACTATAATTGCATACAAAATTTAAAAAAAAAGAATAAAAATGTTATGCATAAAATTGAATTTTATTATAAAATGAACCTGGTTGATGATGATACTTTAAAGAAAATGAATATTTGTCTTTTTAATATTATTACTCACTTGCTTCCATATTTAGTATCTCGTGCTAATTTTCTAAAATAGGATCTGTGTTCACATTGCAAAGCAATTGTTGCATCTCTAAGTGCAATCAAAGTTTTAAAACAAGCTGGAACGTCTTCTATTGGCGATCCTCCATTCGGTAATACGCACATTTCACTGGCACCATATACAGCTTGACATTCGCACGCGCTCATCAATGTTTCGAGTCGTGTCATATTTGTAAAGATTAGAGAGTGAATTCTTTGCAAATCACGGTCGGGATCAAAAACCATTCGTAATCCAGCTTCAATTCCCGGTGATACTTGACTACATCCCGGCGCTCCTTCCATTGCAGCTCGACAACTATTATAATTTATTATAATAAAATTATAATTATTACTATTCAAATAAAATTACGATTTACTTATGGGGCAAGGTATTTTAAAATTATACCCCTAGTAAACAATTGACAAATAATTTTTAAATAATTATTTCTCCTATTTAATGAAATCAAATTACTTTTGCAACGAGTAGTTTTGAAAGAAGAATTTCTAAACTTTATTACTGTAAACAATTTTTTTTTTTTAATTTACGTTTTTACCTATGAAACGTCAGAGAATTTAAATTAATTTCTTAAAATCCTCTAAAATGTCCATTATAAACTTTATGGAAATAAAAAATAGAATATTTAAGTTTTCTTTCGACATAGATTTTGTCAAAATCGGAGACAACGTGTTTTGAGATATTTAGAAGTTAAACCTTCAAACTAAATTTTTTATACTAATTAAATATTTTTTTAAAATCATTTTTTTACAATAATAAAGTTTAGAAATTTCTCTTTCGAAACTACTCATTGAAAAAATAATTTGATTTAATTAAATAGGGGAAATAATTATTTAACAATTGTCTTATACTGTCAATTGTTTACTAGGGGTAGAATTTTAGAATAGAATGCCCCTTATATATAAATATACAAATTTCGAGCATATTTTCTATATATAAAAAAAAAAAATAAAATTTCTAAGCTTATATAATATGTTACGTACCATAGCCAATGACCATTAATGTATGCACTTGGATGATATCTTTCTAATCTATTACTATTTGTGTGACAAATTTTTGTGAGAATATCAATCCAATCCTTCTCTTCAACACAATTACCAGCTTGAATATAAAGAGCTCTTTGCTTTTGTACAATTTGAAACATATTTTTCATTTTAAATGAATTCTCGTGTAATCTCTCTACAGCCAAAATATCTTCTAATGGTATTCTACATAAAGGTTCTTTGCCTTTAACAATCGAAAAAAAATTATATATTTCACTAAACTAAAATTTGTAAAAAGCAGTATATAAATTATGTATTCTGCGCCAAATTCGAAATTTGAATTTTTAAAATTCAGATAATATTGAAAAAATTGTTTGCCCACGATCTGAATAGGCTTACAATTTGCGTAAAAGAATAAGAATTTTAATAAATTTAAAAAAAATCGATCAGTAGGTCAATAGAGAAAAATGACTTTTTATCTTTAAAACTTAAAAATTTTATAGTAATATCATTTGAAAAAAATACTTTTAAAAAATTAATGCATTTTTAAGAAAGTTATGAGCATTCAAAAATAAAAGTCATTAAAATTATGAAATTTTGAAAAATTCATATCTCGAAAACGTCATGCTAAAAAAATTTGTAAAAAATAATGACAGCTAGTCTCAATTAGTACTAAAAGAAAAAAATGTTTCAAAAAAATCGGAGATGCAATTACAGATGGACTTGGAATTTGCCGTGGAATACATCAAATATATAGACAATACAGGATATCCACCAATTCTTGAAAAAAAAATCTATGACTTTTCAAAGTTTTTCAAGCTCTAAAATCATATTTTTTAAGGTCCACATTCGGCGTAAAAACTATGAAAAGTTTTTTTTTTATTTATGGCTTCATATTTTAAGGGTCATTTAAATTTTAATGATCGTAGGAAGTTATATTTTTTTTTTCTTTTGACATTTCGGTTCTAATAACATACATTTTTATTTTTTGAAAATCTATACAAGAGATTGTGAAGAATCATATAAAAAGTTTGAAAAAAATTAACAATGAAAACTAGTTGAAATAGTAAAAAAAGTAAAATATTTAAGAAGAGAAACCAATGAAATTTTAACTCATTTTTTTCTCCCTTTTTTTGAAAATCTATGTGAGAAATTCTAAAGAATTATTTAAAAAAAAGCGTGGAAAAGAATTGTCGATAGAAAATAGTAAAAATTGTGAAAAAAAATTTGTGGATTGTAAATTTTAAACTTAAAATTAATATTTTCTATGGCTGGCCACTCTATGTTTTTTTAGGACTTAAATTGACACTAAAAAAATATTACAACTTGCAGCGATCATTTAAATTTAAAGGGGTCAAAATACTAAGGTGGTGCTCCCCCCTTAAGAAATAAATATCATTATTTTAGAAAATTTTAATAATTTAAGGTTTTGTTACAAAATTTAAGGACTTATCAAAGATTTCAAGATCCGCTGGACATCCTGTCAATAATAAATGTTGAAAATAAATCAATTTTTATTTACCTTTTGTTTTTGAGTATGTTAAATCTTGAGTAGTCAGTCTAAAATATCTTTGTTTAAAATTCTTTCGACCAAATCGTTTTCTACCTTGCGCTCTTTTAATCATTACTCTGTAACAAATATTATTGATTCTTGTTGATAATAGTTAATTTGTCGACTTTGCATTATTAAAACATTTTCTATACGAACCTTTTTATCACTTTTTTAGCATTGAGATAGCAAAAAGAGAAGAAACTGCATTAGATAGGAGAAATTATTTTTTAAGTATTTAAAGGAATGGAAAATAATAATTAGTTTCGATCTTTAATTTTTAAATACATAATTTAACAATATAGAATTTTAAAGAGCTAAACTTTGTAATTTTTATTTAAAAATGTAGAATTTAAACTTATTGGTGGTTTACACATTCTCGAAAAGATTTTTATTTAAATTTTCATCCTAATTTTATTGAACAAGTCTGCAATCCTCTATTTTGAATTATTTATTTAATTTAAATTCTTCTTTATATATATATTAATTAAAAAAAACTTCACTTTGTGATACTTTTGGAATAGTTTTCGTGCTTTTAGTAGAAATTATTAAGATTTAAGCTTACCCTTCTTTTAGCATGACTGGTTGTCCTTGATGAACAACTGATCGATGTCTAATGGTATTGCTTCCGCTTGTTGTTGAAATTAACTCCAAAAATTGTTTAACTGCTTGAATATGTCTTTCGGTATAAAATTCTCTAAATTAAAAAAAAACAGATTTTATAAATTATACTGATAAAAAACATTTTCCCTCTATTAATTAATGGTTCTATTGTGAATAATTTGAAATAATTTTGAATTTGAATAAGTTTAGTAAAAATAAAATTTCACTCATTCATAAATATTTTACTTTAAAACAAAAATCTAATTATTTTTAATTAATATATCATAATATAAAACCGTAAAATTAATACAAACCTGTAGACACACTCCATGTATTCCTCTTTACAAACACTTCCTGCTTCACCCCTACAACTTACTAAATTTCCAAGACTCTGTATTGTCTTCGAAATCAATGTTAAAGTTCTATTCGTTTGTGAGTCCTAAAAAATTTTAAGTTTCATAATTAAGACAAAATTGAACGTTGATTTATTATCATTTGTATTTGAAAAAAAAACACTTTTAAAATAATCAGTTACTTACAATTTGTTCATTAGTAATATCAAATAATCTGGGCCCCAAAATTGCTGGAGCAAAAAATCTCAGAAAAATAAATCCACTAATAACAGAATACCGCACTTCTTTATTTTTTGGAAAATGAGTAGCAGCAAGTTCTCTTAAGCAAGCAAACATTTCACACATTAAAGGTGGACATCTTATTCCTGAAGTTGTTATCGCTGTAAAAACTCGTTCAACATACTCCTATTTTGAAACAAGAAACATTTAGTTTTTTCGGATTTTTTTTTATATAGCTGTTATTAATAAACTTTAATATTAAATTAGAAATTGTATTTTTCAATTATTTTAAAGTTTTATTTAATTTAAATAACATTCAATATCGTTAGAATGATATTTTGCACTTTTCTTCTCTCTTTTTCATAAGTATAAAAAATTTAAAAACTAAAATATCTACTTTCTTCATTTTCCCTATTTTTGAACGTCAATAACTTTCTTGGAGAAAAATAAAAAAATATGAGACTTTGAAATTTATTTAAATAGATTAAAATTTTCGTATTTTTGAGGCTGTGTTTAAAAAAATAATATAGAACTGACGTATTATACCTTTAGATTTGAGAGATTCGTTTGAATAGTGTTTGCATCTTTTATTCTCGTTGGATCAATTTCACAGGATTTTTTTTCCAAAAATACGTGCTCCATTGCTGGTCTAAGAGTACTATGTAAATAATGTAATCCTGCAAGACGCATTCCTTCATCCATCATTTTGCTTACTAAGGTGTTACCTCGAAAAATTATAGTAGGATCCCTAAAAACGTATATTCATAATTATTAAACTACCTTAAGAAAAAATTTATGGTCTGTTACTTTTTCAGTAATAATTTTAAGAGTACCTAAAAATTACTTAGGAGAGTGATATGTATTAATCTCAAGCATGTTATTTTAAAATAAAATATATTGAAATAAAAATATTTACGTTAGTTTGGAAATCTCATGGCTCGCTAGAGCTTTCATAACTGCAACCAATTGACAATGATGAACAAGAACACGAACAAGAGGTTGCGCCGCATCCATTTTACTTGGCACAATTTCTCCCAAAATGTAAACTGCCGAAGACGTAATAGGTTCTACATTAACACTTTGTAGTAAAAGACTTCGTAATTTGTCATACATCTCTGAAGAAAATACATGATCAGCTGTGTAATGTATTTTTAAGCGTAATGATCCTAATCCTGGTAGAGTTCCCGGAGGCGTGGAATTATTAGTAATTTTACTTGGCCTATTTTTTACTAATCTAGGTTGTAAAAAATACCTATAACATTAATAATTAATATTAACTTAATATAAGCCAAAAGAAAAAGAAAACGCGCGATTAGTTTCTTTTAATAGAAAATGTACCATGCAGTTGTTGAATTGGCCGATTCCTTCTGTAAAAATCCTAAGGTAACTCGCACCTCCCCTAAAAATGCAGGTTGTTCTCCCATTCCAGATGTTGTATGCCATAAAGCAATAATTACCTCTGCAACCTCGCAACTGTCGATTGAATAGTAAGAAACATCTTTTTCCTTCGTTTCTGATAGTTCTTGCTATTGACATCATAAAAATGAAAATGTAATTATCTATTTTTGAAGAATTAATTTTACAATAAATTACATATATATATAAAAACTAGTTAATAACGTACTTCAAATATAAATGTTTCATTGAAATAGGGAGATGCAGTTTTCTTTTTAACTTTTGTGCGCTTTGGTATTTGCTTCCCATTATTGTAAACAGCAGTAATTGTTGCAAAGGGATCACAGCCTCCATTTTTAATTGTTAATTCACTACACTCTATAATTCTGAAATAAATAAATGAAAAATTATTTAATTTCATTTTTAATGAAAATTTTCAATTAATAGAAATCTAATAATTTGAAGTTAGATAAACGTGTTTCCCTACTGTATTACACTCCTTCCACTAGAGTTGGGATCACAGTACCTTTTTTCTTCAAAATCAGTGAAAAAGTGAATTATTTATCAAAAGTAGGTAACAAAATAGTATATTTCGTAACGAGTGCGAATATTTGCAAATTTTTGAAAAAGTGTTTTTTTGGGATGAGCTGTTTTGGGACAGCTTGTCCCAAAAAAAACACTTTTTCAAAAATCTGCAAATATTAACACAAGTTACGAACGATACTTTTCATGACAAGGTGCAAAAAAACGCACTTTTTAGCACGGCGTGCTAAAAAAGTGCCTCTTTTTTGCACCGCGTTATGAAAAGATAATAAAATAATAGTTAAAACAAATTATTCTTTGGATAAAATAAAATTCTGACAATTTTAAGCTTAAATTAATAAAAATTTAGATAATTTGATACCGAAAATCAATTAAAAATTAAGTAATTTAAAATTCGCTTAATTTATAACTTCAATCGATTAATATTAAGTTAGATTGAAATTTCATTAATTTTAAGTTTCGATCTATTATTATTTGCATTTGATTAAAATTTTAAATTAATAAATCTGCAGGGTGTCCAGCAAAAAGTACAAAAAAAAAAAATTCCCTGACTTTTCCCAAACCTTCTTTCCACTTTTCTGTAAGAAATATTTAATATTAAAAGAATGGAAAGTATCGAATATTAAAGTATTTCTAAGATAATAAAAAACATTTTATTTATTAGCATTATAAACTTTGTCTTGTACCGAAAAATTTAAAAAATTCATAAACATGTTCAGTTTTGGAAAATTTTTAAAAAGTTCCCTGACATTCCTTGACCGCAGGACACCCTGATTTGTTTTGATAAAAAAAAACAACTAGAATTGATTGAAAGTTGGATGACTTGAAATTTAAATTGATTTCGAAAAAAATTTAATTTAATTGAAATTTGGATCAATTAAAATTTGAACTGATTTCAATTTGGATAAATTGAATTTTAGATTGATAGAATTGATGGTTGATTAGAGTTAGAATGAATTTAAATTTAGATCGTTGACAATAATTTTAATCAATAAATGTTTGCAACTAATTTAAATTTAGATTTATTTAAATTTGATCTTGATATTTTTTAAATCGATAGAAAATTTTACTAAATTGAAGCTTGGGTCAATTGAATAATTTATTTAGAAATGATGAAAATCTGCATTATTGTGTTCTCTAAATTAATATAAATTCAGGAATGTTAAAAAAAATTCTTTTTAAACTAATCAAATAATTTTCCAACTGAACTCAAATCAATGTTTTTACATTGTAAATATAATTATTTTTTTTAATATGACATCATTATGTTAAAAGCATCACGGATCACAAAACGGAAGTATAAAATTGACAATTTCTGTAAATTTCTCAAATTTCTAGAATTTCCTTAACTTTTGACTCCGTCACTTCAGGATTTTTCAATCATTACTCCAAATTTCACAAGAAAGTGATATTTCATTCACATTTTAAAATGTTTTTCGTTTTAATCGAATTAGTTTACAAATTTATTTTTCCTTGCTCTGGGTTTTTAGGCTGTGTATCATAAAATTGAAATTTCTGTATCTGAGTAAAAAAAAATATCAAATCCAAATACAGACGATATTCACCTGACTGATAGTTTAGGTTGATCGCATCCAACTTGTGGTAGCAAAGCGAATTCAATATGCGCTTTTCCCTGCACCTCAGAATCAGCGTCAACCGGCCTCAAAGGGAACCAATGCTCTTTATTATGATAAGTCGCTAAATCCTCTCTCTTAATCGCTACTTTCCCTAGTATTTTATCTTGTTTTAAATGCCGATCTGTATCAAACACATAAATGCTAAGGTAGCGAAATTTTCTAGGCACTTCGAATTGAAATTCCTCCCCAAAGAACGGACTGGAAATAAAATTAAATTATTTAATCATTTTTATTACTATTCAAAGAAAAAAAAATAAAAATTAAATAGAAATATATTTATTCTTACTTAAGTGTTCTTGCCATTGTTGTGGTACGAAATATTTCTTCTTGGTCCAATGACAATGCACAGTACACATCTCTTGTACCTGGAGATCCATGACTTCTGCTTTGTAGATTCTTTGCCTCCCCTGTTCAAAATTCATTACTTTTTAATAAATATATATAGCTCAATTTAGAATAAAATACATAATTTTAAAGTAAAATGCGATTCAGTAAACGAAAGTCGTTTTAGTATAAAATTATTCCTTATTTTACCTTACTTTAATATTGTAGCGCAATATTGCCGTACAATATTTACTTCAACTTTGTGTTCAATATTTTCTTATACAAATTTTTTAAAAAAATATAAACAATAATATTTCGTAAGCTTCGTGGGTGAATATTTCAAAAATTAAAGATCAACATTTAGGAAATATTTAAAAAATTTCTTTTACTACTTAAGTCAAAAAATATTGAACTTTAAGAGATTTATTTTTAATTTAAAAAATTCATAAATTGCTTCAAAACTCATTGCTTTAAATTTTAAATTTGCTATCGAACTAATATAAATCTCAAAAAAAACCATAGTTATTGTTTAATAATAAACAAATTTATTTAAAATGTTTTGTAAATGCATTATTTTTAATTTTTGTGAAAAAAAAATTTTTAACTTAACGGGGCACGATTTTACTAATCAAAACAGTGCGCCATGCGTTTAGGAGTAACACATGTTGTGAAGTTTGACAGTCAAAACATGGATAACATTACACAATGCTGTTGTACACTGTCAAGGTAAAAAAAATTTTTTCTCTAAAATTCAAAATAACGTTTCCGCAAACTATTTTTTTTTCATAAATAATTTTGCTTAATATTAAACGATAATCATGATTTTTTTCCAAGTTGAAATTAATCCAATAAGAGATTTAAAAATTACATACAATTTTCATTTTTTAAATAAACAGTAATTTAAAAATCATGAATATTATAAATTAAACATTATTTTCTCAAAAATTAAATGTTTTTTTGTGTAAAAATAAAAAATTGTTTCTCTGTAAATGAAATATAAAAAAATTAAATTTGTTACTGTAAATAACATGAAATATATTTAATATTTTTAATTTAAATATTTAGTATTACTTAGCTCATCGAGCACTACAAAAGAAAAGTAAAACGAAAGATGGAAAAAAAAATTGAGAAATATGAATGATCTTCTTCATATGAAATGCCCCACATATTGGAGTCGCGTTGATTTGTATATGGATTATAGGGTAGGAAATCCGGTGTAACTTGCGTATATTCCTTTTAAAAAAAAAATCACACTCTATGAAATAAAATAAACAATAGCAACCTCCTTTTAAAGATTTCTACATGAGATAACTTCACTTAGAATAAAAACTGTAGACTTATTTCTCCTTCGAGAGAATATCCGTAGGAGTATTGAAATAGGCGACACTTATATATTTGAAAATAGATGCGAAATGAACACACATTTAAGAATATATAATTTATTAAACTCTCGTAATTCAAAATTATCACTAATTTAAAAAACAACACTCATTAACAATCACATTTGATAACAACTATATTATTATAAAGTATTTTCATACCAATTTTAATCTTTAATCTCTCTTCTACGCGAACTAGGCGCGTCTCCTCAGCCATGTTACCTCCATGACACTACACTACATACTGCCACTAGAAACTTAAACCACCATGATCTGACTCTGACTCAAAACTGACGAATCTGACTACACGCGACACACCGCACACACAATGAAAGGATGAAACGCAGGCCCGTTCTTTCATTCTGTGAATGGAATTCTGTTCCATCATGATCATGATTCTGTTCCAGTATAGTTCAGGAGCGTAAACCAAAGAGTATAGTCCCATGTCAGCAAAAAATGCTCAAGAGCAAGAATTTGTAAAAAAAAATACTACAGTTATTGTAAAATAAAATTTACGTTAATACTTTGTTAACAAATGCTTATTTTAAAAAAAATTATCATATAATACACATGTCTTAAGAAAAATGACAGGCGCCCTTATAGGTTACATTTATAGGATTCGTATGAACCTTCGTGTAGGATTCCATACCTACAATATTCAATTATAGATTATTTGTTATTATACATTAATTAATTAATATTATTGATTAAAATAAATTTTAACAATAAATAATTTATAATAGGATTTTATTTGGGATCCTACAAAGAATCCTACATAAGAGACCTGTAAGGAATTAATTATAATTAATAAACATATCACACTTATAGCTGTTTTATTACGATATACATTTAATTTATTAGATTAAATATTTAAAAAAAAAATTTTAATTATGTGATTAAATATAATTGAAATTAATTTGATAGAAAATAATAGAAATTATTTGATGGAATAATATTTTAAAGAAAAATTTGATATTTGTAATAAGAAATAATTAAAAAATTTATTTTTGAGTTAGACTTTAAAAATAATGTTTATTTCATATTTTCAAAATTATTTTAAATATAGGTACCTTGATCAAACAATATTTTATGAATTGACCTTAAAAAACTTTTTCTTTTTGTAAATCTGTTTAAAAATGGAAAATTTTTTAATTCTTTTTTAAAAGTTTTTACCGAAAATCTAAGATTTTTTTTTTTAATAAAAGAATTTATGAAATTAATATTTCTTGATTAAAAATTTAATATTAACAGTTAATAATAAATATTTAATAATATATTTATCTAATTCTTTTAAGTACCCATTCGTCCTTTTTCAAAACTAATTATTTTTAATAAATGATTTTGTTTTTTTAATATAAATGTATTTTATAATTTAAATTTAATTAAAATTAAATTTGTTTATTGAATACAAATATTTCTTTACGAATGCTAAGAAAAATAGTTAATACAACAAAATTTGTAGAAATTTTTTGCTAAGCGTCAACAAATTATTAAAAATGTCGAGTTTCCTTTTAACTGTATTTGCAGGTGTAGTATGTCACAGAGATTCGAATGATATTCGTGTTTTTAATTTTAATTCTAAGATAAAGGATGAAGAATATTAATGAATAAATTGAAAAGTCAAAAAATTGCTTCCGACATTGGAGGAAGTAAACATTATTTTATTATAATAAAAGTTATTTTTCTATAAAATTAATAATAATTCTAAAATTAATGTATTACAATTCTTTTTCTTAGTTTAATGAACATAGTTACTAATTATTATTCTTGTAAGATTTTTAATACTTTTTTTTTGGTTTTGTTTAATTAGAAGAAAAAATATATTTTGTAAAATAAAAATTTGATTTCGATATTCAAAAATATGTACACTTTTTTTAAAATTAATATTATTTTTTTTTTGTTTCGATTCTTCAAATTTTTTTTTAATTTAAAAACTAAATTCAATAATAATAAATAAAAAATAACAGATGATTTATAAAATCCAATTTTCTTAATTAGTTTTTCATAATAAAGGGTAATTAATCGACAACACTTAACTTCATTAGAAAATTTATTGAAATCAACTCTATTTATTAGAGGTACAATAGTAAAAAAACAAAAGCAGTCGTTTATAAAAAAGAGATAGTTAAAATTGATTAATTTTGAGTCTTTTGTTGATTTGTTTTTCAAATCTTGTGTTTATGGAATACAGAACAATATTACAATTTACATGCATATGTATTTGCCTTCAAATAAATGATCAGAATAGGAAAAATAGTTGAAAACTTATATATATATCTTTCTTCTTTCTTTATAATGGTCATTATGTACAAAAAAAAAACTATAGATATTTACAACTGTTTATCATGTCAAATGAACTTTAAATTATATGGCGATTTTAATTTTGTCTAGTTGAAAAATAAAGTTATTGATATCTAACTATATTTAAATGAAGAAATTTTATTAAAATAATATTGTATATAAAGATTGCATTCTGGCAGTAATTATTTTTTAAATTATACGTAATTCTCAAAGTAACAAACACATAAAAAAATTGTTCTTTTTCTATTATAGTTAGAATATCAAAAAAAAAAAAAAAAAAAGAAAACAAAACTTCCCTATATTGAATAACTAGGTTATTATATACGTAATTATGGGAAAAATGCGGCGAATGACATTGGTATTTTGGTCGATTTTTTCCCACATAGCCTGCTACAGAGAAATGAACCTGAGTGTTGAATTTATTTACAGTATAGATTTTCTGTTGTACGGCGGAATGATTTAATTAACAATAAGTACCTATTTGACAGAAAAATATAATTTCTATTTAAATTTCTCCAAAACTATATTTTATCAATATTATACTATCATATTCTCACCAAATTCAATTGCTTTCTCTTACAAATCTATATTGACATAAATTTTTTAATTCCTAAAAGCAATGATTAAATTTCATTAACTTTTAATTACTTTCAAAAAATAGTTTATATATATTTTTTTTACCAAAAAAATGAAGAAATTCTTTCAAAATTATTAATCGAATCTACTGTTAATTACATTAGAAAAGTATATCGCCTATTTTAAATTAAGTTTTAAATAATAATACGAATAAAAATAATGTCTAACTTTCATCATAAAGAGGTGTTTGGTCCCCACTTATTTCCATATCACGAGGTGATTTAGTTGCGGAATTTGAAGAAAATGGATTATTACTATCAGCGGTTGGATTATCATCATATCTCGTAGTATCATTTGTAGATCCTATTGAGAATGGATTGTCATCAACTTGAGAGGAAGAATTACCAAAACGAGAATTTGAATTAAATTGTCCTTTATTAGAATGGAAGCCCGATCCACGATTTCCACCTCTTCCGCCACCTCTGTTAAATGATCTCTTTTCTGATGAAAAGGAACTATTTCCCGTGTCCATTGAATCATCATTTCTACTACGATCATTTGAGGATCCAACTGAAAATGGATTATCATCATTTGGAGGAGGTGCATTACGTGAACGAGAATCAAAGTTTGAATGAAATTTAGAGCCACGATTTCCTCCTCTTCCACCACCTCTGTTAAATGATCTCTTTTCTGATGAAAAGGAACTATTTCCCGTGTCCATTGAATCATCATTTCTACTACGATCGTTTGAGGATCCAACTGAAAATGGATTATCATCGTCTGGTGGTGGTGCACTATCGCGACGTGAACGTGAATCAAAGTTTGAATGAAAATTGGAACCACGATTTCCTCTTCCTCTTCCACCTCTTCCACCATCTCTATTAAACGATCTCTTTTCTGATGAAAATGAACTGTTTTCCGTGTCCATTGACTCATCATTTCTACTACGATCATTTGAGGATCCAACTGAAAATGGATTATCATCATCTGGAGGTGGTGCACTATCGCGTCGTGAACGAGAATCAAAGTTTGAATGGAAATTAGAACCACGATTTCCTCCTCTTCCACCTCTTCCGCCACCTCTGTTAAATGATCTCTTTTCTGATGAAAAGGAACTATTTTCCGTGTCCATTGAATCATCATTTCTACTACGATCGTTCGAGGATCCAACTGAAAATGGATTATCATCGTCTGCAGGAGGTGCACTATCGCGTCTTGAACGAGAATCAAAGTTTGAATGAAAACTAGAACCACGATTTCCTCTTCCTCTACCACCTCTTCCACCATCTCTATTAAACGATCTGTTGTCTGATGAAAATGAATTGCTTTCTGTGTCCATTGAATCATCATTTCGACTACGATCGTTCGAGGATCCAACTGAAAACGGATTATCATCGTCTGCAGGTGGTGCACTATCGCGACGTGAACGTGAATCAAAGTTTGAATGGAAATTGGAACCACGATTTCCTCCTCTACCTCCTCTTCCTCTTCCACCTCTTCCACCATCTCTATTAAACGATCTCTTGTCAGACGAGAAGGGATTATTTTCACTATCACCTGATTCATTATCATTTTTACCACGATCATTCGACGATCCAACTGAGAACGGATTGTCATTATCTGGCGTTGCCGATGAATCACGACGTGAACGTGAATCAAAATTGGAATGAAAATTAGATCCTCGATTTCGTCCTCTACCTCTATTGAATGATCGATTATCATTGTCTCTGTCCATTGAATCATTTTTTCTACTACGATTATTGGATGATCCGGTTGAAAATGGATTATCATCATCGGCTGGTCCATCCTGCCGTGAATTAGAATTATAATTATCCCTTTTCGAATTGTAAGATCCTTGATTTCTGCCTCTTCCACCTCTATTATTGAAGGAATTGTTATTACCGCCAGTTGTTCCAACTGAAAAGGGGTTATCATCCGCTGATGGACTGGAGAAATCATTTGTATTAGAATGGAAATTAGATCTATTATTTCGACCACCTTTATTGAAGGATCTATTTGTACTGTCTCTTTCTCTAGATGATTCTCTTGATGAACCAACGCTAAATGGATTATCATCAACTTCCGGTGGATCATTTTGTGGTGTACGATTATTAAATCTTTGATTTCTATCTTGAGGTGTGGCAAATTTATGATTTCTATTTGCCATTCCATTAAATTGTGTTTGATCAGATGGAGTATATGGTGTCATTGGTTGCATTCCATCAAAAGTAGTCGCCGGAGTGTGAGGCTGATAAGTTTGACTCGCCACTTGTGATAAGGAATTCAACATATGATGTGGCATATTTTGAGCAACTCTTTGTATCACTTCTTGAGTCATGGTATTCATAGGTCCAGGAGTTGTAGGTAAATAAGGAGTTCTAAAAGGCATCAGCATGGGAGTGTTTTGACCAGTCATTGGACTTGGTACTGAATTTAACATTGGATGAGTATAACCATTCATTGGTGCAGGTGTTGTAATGTAGGGTGTTCTTGAAGACATCATTCCACGAGGAGTGCTAGGCGTTGCCTGACCAGGAATTGGATCACGGAAATGTTCTTTAAACCACTTGAGAGTGTCGCACAATTTACCAAACATTTGTCCTCTAAATTTAAAACCCTCTGGTGTAATTGAAACATATTCATGTCTACATTGTGCTCTCGGTAAATATGACAATAGAAATTTGCCTGGATAATTTTTAGCTGCTGACAAAATATAGGGAATTCCAGAAGGATTTGCTTTTTTTTGTGCTTTAATTATTTCCTCAGCTTTATCTTTCATACCATCAATTCCAGATTTATAATATTTAAAATCCAATACTTCAGATACATATGATGCCATGGGATTAACATGCCTAGCTATAATTTCGTCTAAATCTTCAAATTCTTCACTGCCAATCCATAAGCGTGAACCCAGTGAAAAATCATTTGCTTTTCCTTCTTCTTTAACGTCAATATGTTGATGTACATTGTCTATAACTTTCCAAGTAATAGTCAGATGATCAGCGCCTTTACTACTTGGACGTATCATTGCGTCACCTTGTTTCATGTCTTTCATTAATTTTTCAGCCTCCATAAAATTGACATTATGAAATGACGGATGAACAATAACTCGTTTAATGTAAATTTGTTTTTGTTTCGCTTTTTTAGAATCGATCTCATCTTGAATGTCCTTCTCTTCTGCATCGTTATCATAAAAAGGATCTTTCTGTGGTTTAAATTCATGATTTCTATCAGCAAGATCGCTACTTTTACTTGTGCATTCAACGGAGAATTTTTCAACTTCTATTTTTGTAATACGACAATGAATTGGTTGATTTATGGCAACTCTCTCTTTAGGATTCGCCACATGTTTATCGGATAAATTCTTTATGTGTATATAACCAGAAACACCATTATCTAAACGTAGTCTTATACCAGTTGCCTTTCCAGGACAGGAACCAGCGTCAAAATGATTCCATACTTCCGATAATTCAGGGAAATCATTCTTAAGACAGAAAGGACATTGCCAGAGTCCAGTTTCATCGTTTCGAACTGGATTTGCTTGATCAAGTTGTTCACCCTGTGGTTTCTTGTGTGTAATGCCAACAACTTTGGCTAAAACCAATTTTCCCGTATGGAAAGTCTCCATTGTTTCCTTAGTCAACATATCAAAAAGTGTCTCAGGATTGGGAGATTGATAAGTTGCTCTTAAATCTTTATAACGAGAATTCAATTCCGCTCTGATATCATAGAGAGTGATACTTTTATTTCCAAAACCTTGCCTATCAAGTTCTTCAGCAAAAGCATCTAAATCAAGGTCTTTTAACCTCTCGGGAGCTTCTAAAATTTCTTCCAATGCACCTGCTGGATTTGCATCTTCATCATCGTACTCAAGAGCGTCAACTGCCATTTTTCTTGCCCATTCATAAGTTTCGGGATGTACTCGAGAACCATCTAAAACCTCAACATAAGCTTCCGTACTGTCACCAAGACTGTTGGTATCGATTTTTATAAATCCTGCACAATTAATAAAAACTTTAGGTCCCATATGACAAACAGTAACAAGTTGAGTTCTATTTTCCAGCCTCTGATTAGTTTGTTTCAATATTTTAAGCAGAGCTTGACCTTTCCTCGAACCCAAACCACAAACAAATTGTACAATATTACTGAAATACGCCTGCTGAACTGCCTTATTTATATCAACACCAACCTCATTAACGCGATTTACAAATTCCAAATAAATATTCTCCAATAAATCTTCAGGGGCAAATTGATCTTGCAATTGATGATATTTCAAACAAAGTATTTCATTGTCCGATGTGCATAATTGAGAAAATTCTAATAGTGGATCCTGCATTCTACGCGCAAGTGATATGGCCTGTCGCAATTGTAGTGAATAATCGCGAAAATCTGTAATGCCCTTATTACTATTTGCATAAACTTTTGAAAATTCATTATCACATATTTCTACCTGAACATTTGGGAATTGTTCTTCATCAACGAGTGTTAAAACTGTATCTCGAATGTCAGCTTGTATCATTTGAGAGTCTCTTGTTTCGCCACCAATTACAATGAGATGAGGTTTTTTTGTTGCTATAAAATTTCTAATCGCTAAAAGATCTGCCTCCTTCATTATTTTTTCACTTTCTCTTGGACTATTTTTTCGTTTAAGTATATGAGGTATTTTCAAAAAATCTGTACATTCTCCATCGGGTGCAACTATACATGCAAATGGAGCTTCAGATTCATCAGGTACATAAGCTATACCCATTACTCGCAAACCTTTACTTGTATCCCATTCTTCATCCTCTTCTTCAGGAAACTCGCAAGTGTAAGGAGCAATTTTTAACCAATTATACATTTTACGACAACATGAACGCATAACGCATTCTTTTGCTTCAGCAAGAAGCGTTGCCTTCAGTTCTTTCTTTAAATCAGGTACAACCTGTAAAGATAAAAATTAAATGAAATTAAATAAATAAAGTATCGTTCATTAGATATTAAATCCATTTTATTAATTCCTTAATAAGAATAATTCTATAAGAATATTAACAAGAAAATTTATTTCGAATATTTCAAAATCGAAGATGTAAATTTTTTAAATTTTAATTAAATTAGACAAATTTCTAATAAAGAAAAAAAAATTCTTGCAAAAATTCAATTTTAGAATTTTTATTTATAACTTTTTAAATAACTGAATTTTTTAAAAAATATTAAAATTATTAAAACTAATTGAACTTTGGAAGAGTTATAGTTGAAATTTTTAGAAATAATTAAATTTCAAAAGATTCTTTCAAATTTCAAACAATAATAATAATTATTGTTATTTAAAAAAATAATAAAATTTAATTATTAAATTTTATATAGAATTAAAAATAATTTATCAAATAATTTTAAATAATGTTTTTTAAAAGTAATTAAATTTTCAAAGATTTACAATTCAGATTTTTGAAATTAATTGAACTTCAACTGATATTTAATTTAAATTTTTGGTGATTTTTGTTGGTGAAGAATTTATTAAAAATTACAGACAAAAATTGAATTTCAAAAGTTTTTAAGTGAAAAATGCTGTCAAATAATTGAATTTTTGTAGAATATTTTAAAAATCATTGAAAATCATTAAATCTTGGAAGAATTGCAGTTGACATTTTCAAAAATAATTAAATTTTAAGTTTTAAATTGAAATTTTTGAAAATAATTGAATTCAAGTGATTTTGAATTGAAATGTTTTGATGATTTCTGTAGCTGAAGAATTTATTAAAAATTAAAGACAAAAATTCAACTTTAGAATATTTTAATTTAAAAATGCTTTCAGATAATTGAATTTTGGATTTGCTGATTTTTTTTTGATTTTAAACAATTATCGAATTTCATAAAATTTTTGTTTGAAAAATAGTTTAAGATAATTGAATTTGTGAAAAATTTAATTAAAATTATTGAAAATAATTGAATCGTAAATTTCGAAAAGTGATCAACTTGAAAAAGCGTTAGTGTCATTTTCGCGTAACGGTAGTGAAAGGCCTGAATCTGACATTAAATTCGTATTAGTTTCCTAAAAAATTTAACGAATTTCAAGCAAATTTGATCAACAAACTACTTAAAAAATCATATTTGTTGGAAAATATTGTGTTAAAAATAATTTTTTACTTTTATAATCAGGGTTGACACAAAAATTTTATTTTGTTTTTCCCTGATTTCCGGTTAGAATACAAATTTTTTTCTTGACCCCAATGAAATTTATTTCAAGAGATGTTCAATTATAAAAAATTAGAATCGGAAATTTCAAGAATTATGATTTTAGTAGCATTTTTAGTAATTTGAAATTTTCACAGTACTTTTCATGAAATTCCCTTACTTTTCCCTGACCCGTGGCAACTCTGATAATGTAAAAGAAAAAATTAAGTTTTCCTCTTAAAAAACGAAGCTGAAGTACGCAACGTTTATGATAAACTATTTTTAAAGAAATAATTTTTTAAAATGAAAAATTATATAATTTTTTGCCTAAAAAATATTTTTTTATAATTTGTTGATTAATGATAACTACAAAAACTATTTTTTTAGGCAAAAAATTATAGAATTTTTCATTTAAAAAAATTTTTTCTTTAAAAATCGTTTATCATAAACGTTGCGTACTTCAGCTTCGTCTTAAAAATGTGAATTATTTCTAGACTATTTCTAGAATAATAATAACAATAATAATAAATAGCTTGACAATTTTTAGAAGTTGTTTTAAAAAATTTTAGAAATATTAATAATTAACAAAAAAATGTTTGTAAAATAAATGAAACTTACCATTTTTGTTAAAGCCATTTCCACACTAGCGACTCTAAGCGCATTCCATTCTTGGACAGTTTTACTGAATTCGTCTCGATAGTAAAGTTGTTTTACTTCATCAATGTAATTATTACTCGTATTACCTTCAAAAGAATCGCTAAATGACATAGTTATCAACTTATCTTGCTCAGCAATGACAAGTTTAAGAAATTGATCGCCAACAAAATCGCGGATTGGTTTGTCTTTTAAATATTTCATACTGTAAACTGGATGATTCTCGTCAATTTCTTTTATTCCTTTTTTTGTCGGACGAACGGACAATTTAGCCCTTTCCATGTACATATCTCTTATTGTTTTTCGAACTAAAGGCTCACGCGCCAATTGAATTGCAACCATTAGTTGAGCTGCTTTTATTGTCTCTTCTGGTGTTGAAAATTTTTGTCCACAATATTCAATTGCAACTGTTAATGGATCTGCATCTTCTTGATCGACTTCATGACGTTGATAATTATCACGTAAATTTTCAGCAAAATGTTCAGGAGTGAGACCAAATCTTTTTGAAAGAGAATGTAGACCAGCTTTTTTACAAATAGAATAAGGATCATTTCTCACTGGTTTCTTTATTACATCATCAACTTCATTTTCATCTTCATCTAAATCTTCTTCAGGCGGTGGATCTTCACCATTTTCTTCAGCTTCAGCAATCAATTGTTTTCTTCTTTCAAGCTTTTCTTGCTTTCGTGTTTCACGCTCCTTTAGTCTCACTGATTCTTGCATCAATTGAATATCTTCACTGTAATACAATTTAAAATGACGATAAATATCATTAATTTCTTCGGGAGTTTGAGCATTTTTAAGACGTTCAACGTCATCATCTTTAATAATTCTTATTCCATCAGACAATGGAGCATCAGGGTTCTTCATAATTTCTTCAAGTTGAAAATTTTTCATATTCTCAAAGAGTTTCAATAGATCTTCTTTACGCTGTCTTAACTGACACCATTTTGCATCAAATTTATAAACTTTCCACAAGTCGTTGATATTCAATTCAGGTAATACATATTCTTTTCTATAAAATGAAATAAAAGGCACTTCGAAATGTTGATTTCTCATGAAATCAAGAGCTTTTTTAATTTTTCCAATTGTCTGCGGACCATTATTTGCACGTTCTCTTGCACGCTCCTTAGCTTCATCATTTAGATGTGAATCTTGAACGGAGAATGTGGGTTTACAGAAAGCTTGCTCATAAATCCATTTAGCCTCATGATCTAATTCATCTGAACCTTCTGGCACTGGAACTACTGGCACTGAACGAATTTGCATTCGTTCTGGTATATCATTCATTCGAACCTAAAAAAAAATAAACAAGTGAATATTAAGAAATAATGAAAATGGATAAAATTATAGATTTATTGAGTAATTCCATAATTTTTAAAATACCTCATTATCTTGATCAGTAAAGTGTCCACGTCGAAGTTCACTAGGCTCGTAAATTTCAAAAATGCTTTTTCTTGTTGTTTTCTTCTTTGGTTGTTTCTTTGATCTTCTTTGTCTATCAATATCTCCTTCTTCTTCATATTCATCTTCCTCTTCTTCCTCTTCATCTTCGTCGCCGTACTTTTCAAATTCTTCATAATCAAAGTCCACGCCAAAAATATCTTGAGCTTCTTGAAGAGCCCTACAATAAGGATTAATTTATTATCATTGTATAATTACATTCCCTTTCAAATTAGCATCGACTTTAAAGCGCAACAAAAGTCGTTTTAGTCGATTTTTATACTTTAATTAAATTTAATTAGTTAATAAATATTTTACTTTAAATAACTAATGTTACTAGATATTAAATTCATTATATTAAATCCTTAATATGAAAGATTATTATCAATAAAATTTATTTTGAATATTTCAGAATCGAACCAAGACAAATTTTTAAAATTTTTATTAAATAGAATAAATTTCTAAAAAAATTCAAATTTCATTTTTAAAATATTTTGAAGCTCGATTTAAACAATTTATTCGAATTAAAAACTTTGGCAGTTTTTATTTTTAATGGTCAAACAAATTTCGGATAAAAATTAAGTTATAAAAATCATTATAAATACTTATTTTTCGATAGAGTTATAGTTGAAATTAATAAATTTCATAAAGTTTTAGATGGAAAATTTTAAAAATAATTAAATTTTAGAAGGTTTTTAATTAAAATTTTTCAAAATAATTGAATTTAAGTGATTATGAATTGGAATTTTTTGGTGATTTCTGATGCTGAAGAATTTATTAAAAAATTTAAGACAAAAATCGAAGAGTTTCGGAAGAGTTATAATTAAAATTATTAAATTTCAGAAAGTTTTGAACGTTTAAATAATAAAATTAATTTTTTTTAATTACTACAGCATTAAAGTACATTAAAAATTTAATAAATTAGTAATGTATTTTTAGAAACAGAAAGTAATATTTTATAATAAATTTTAAAGTTAAAAAAGCAGAAAACAAATTTTTCAGAACTTTAGGCACGTGTATTTAATGTAAACTCGACTTTATAAAATATGTATAAATAGAAATTCAAATTTGTGAATTTTGAAATATGGAAAAACATTATAAAAAAAGTTTACTTACGAGTCAGCGAAAATATGTTTCTTCTTTCGTTTTTCTCTAATTGGTCGACCCTCATCATCAACAATAAAATCATCAGCATCAGAAGAATCTCCTTCACTAACCTCATCGATTCTCGATTCTGCGACGCGGTGACTTCTTTCAGATCTTCCATCATCCTCCTACGTTAAAATTTTTTAAAATTTGTTTTTTAATAATAAATATTATTATTAATAAAATAATTTTACAATTTATTAATAAATAAAAAATGTGCATAAAAAATACTAACATCACCAGAACCTTCGAAAAGTTCATTGGCAATTGCATCTCTCTCTTCTTCCTGCTCTGCTTCTTCTTCCGATTCTTCATCTACTATTTTTTGTACACGTTTAAAACGTTTCTAAAAATATTAACAAATTATTTAATATACTTTACAAAGTAAATACTTGCTTAATATAAAAAAGATTAATAACAAACTTACTCTTTCCACTTTTACACCTAAATTTTCCTCAATTAAATCATAATCATCGTCTTCTAGTCGATCATCAAAATCATCATCACTTCTTTTGCGTTTTTTAGATCTTTCAGAATTATCGCTATCATCTCCATCTTCTTCAATTGGACCATCGTCGATTAAATCTTTTAACTCTTCACGCATCCGTTCTTCGTCTTCTAGATTAAGTAAATTAACAATTTTTTTTAGAAATATTAAATTTTTGAGGGTATTTTGGAATTCGGTTTCAAATTTGATTATATACACCACGTAGAGAAAAAAGAAATTCAATTAATATTTATAATGATTTTATTTTTTATAATTATTATTTAATCTAAATATTATTATTTATCATAATCAATATTAATAACGAAATTTTTTTTAAAAACTTCAAAATTTTATATTATTTATAAATAAAATATAGTCAAGGAGTAAAAAGCACAAATAAAAATATAAAAATTAAAGATATTTAGAATTTTATATCATTTTGAAATTACTGATTGAATAAAAAGAAAAATTAATTTAAAAAAAAATTTATGAACTACGAACCATTTTTACATTAATTTTTAAGACTTCTTTTAATTCGAAGGACTTTTAATTAAAAATTTAATAGAAATTACCTTCCTCTTCTTCTTCACTTTCTTCCATTGCCTTAAGTCTTTTAAGTTTCTTCTTGTCATGGTAGTCTAATTCTTCTTCGTCCTAATAGAAATTGATTAATTGAATATTTAATAAAATATATACATACAAAAGGCATTTTTAATTTGCATTAAAAATATTTATAAAATTTATTTATTCTAATAAAATTAAATGATGAATTTAATTAATATTTTGAATCAACTATTTTTAAAAATAAATTACATTAAGATTTCAAATAAGCGTGCGCTTTTTTGACCAATGAGGTAAAATTAGTGAATAATGTTGAATTTAATTTCTGTTTTCTTAAATACTATCAAAATAAAACAATTTTACTATTATTGCACTTGATTTGTTAATTACCATTAAATTTAACTTCTGTTAACTTATATTTATTACTCGAACAATTGTGGAGATATTTTAAAGAACGTATTTAGGGATTGTTAATAAAATTGATTAGATATTTCAAAATTCTTTGGATTAGTTAGCGTGAAATTTGTTTAGGTATCCAATGACTTAATTAAAATAAAAAAATTTCTTTAGAAAATTCAAATTCATAGATTAGTTCACCATAATTTCATTATCTTTAAAAGTAGTACTTCGTATCTGTCTTTATTAAGATTGTCAAAATTAAACAAAATCATTTAAAAAAACATGTAACGTATTAATTTTGTAAAAAAATTATTTAAAAATTAACAGATGAAGCAATTTATTCTAAACCTTGATGTAGTAGAACTTGTGAAAACAAATTACATAATTAAAAACGCATGTTAAACATCTTTTATTTATGATTAATCAATATTTGATGATTGATTGCTTTTATTTGTATTTAATTATTTCTTTCTTTAAGAGAAAAATAAAAGGGACTTGAAATGTTAAAAGTTCCAAAAATGTTTTGATAGATATGAGAAGGTAAACAAATAAAAATAGCAATGAAATTTAAGTTAATTTACAAGAACTAATAAATTTCTTAAGTTAAATACAAGTTTGTTTAGAAGATAAAAAATTTTTCAAAATTTTCGCACAATTTTTTGAAAAATTTTACTTAACTACTTTCAAATTTAAAAAAATTAAAATTGTTATAATTTTATAATAAGATTTGTTTGAAAATTTAATAAAAGAAATCTAATTTTTTAAAAAATATTACGGTTTAATTTTTATTACAAAATTATACTTATAAAAAAAAAATATGCAGTTTATATCTCATGTAAACTTCATCGTGGAATCAACAGTTGGTTATCGAAATAATATCGTGCATTACATATGTGTAAAATGATACTTTCAACTCGCACTAGTTTGTCATAATGAAGGAATGTGATTTCAGAAAGAAATGGCTTGGAATTTCATAATAAAAAAGAAGAAAAATGAGTTAAAAAAAGGTATTACTCAGAAAAGAATTAATTTGATCAATTTATGAAATAAAAAATTAAAAATATGAAAACTTATAAGGAAGATTTTTAATAGAATTGGTATTAACTTAAGATTATAATTAACGAAAAATTCATTTCTAAAACTTTCCATGCCTTATAGAGTAAAAAAGAAAAGCTATCAAAAGCAAATTAAAGGTTATTATAACAGAAAAATTATAGAAATTCAAAAGCGATTTATAACAAAAATATTATCTTAAAATAAAGTATGGTAAATAAATTGCCAACTAAGGAAACAATTTTTCTTTTTTCACCGGCTTCTAAAAATTTAACGGTATTTATGATTTAAAATTGTTTTCTTACCTCACTTTCTTCTGCTTCTGAGTGAATAAAATCAGCCATTATTGGAAATTTTTATTCAACAACAACTATATTAGAAACGTTTAAAAATACCTGCTTCTAAACGTTTTTCCTTTAAACTTACTAATCTATCTACCTCTATTGTTAGGATACGAAAAATGACGCCATATTTACAAAGAAAAAGGCAGGTGTTCAATGAACTAAAGTAGAATATCCGAAATATAAAACTTTTCAGTTAGGTCATTTTAGTAATATAGAAGATCTGTTAAGTGTTAAGTAAAACATTCTCTCATTTTGTCCTCCCTCCATAGACCTTTTCATGCTGATCATTCTGTCCTCTTCCAACTCATGTGTCATTGTATGCGCTAGATAAAGACAGAACGATCAGCATGAAAAGGTCTATTCACCGAAAACATATGGTAAAGGTGCTTACACACTTTAGGAAGGCGAAAAGCGTAAACCATGTGAGTGAAAGAGAGAATGATATCTGTTTATCTCTTTTACTCACATAGTTTACGCTTTTCGCCGACGCTTTTACGCCTACATAGGACGGGCCCTTTGAGTTTCAAAATTTCATTTAAGCGAGATACATATTAAAAAAATTCAATTTCGTCCCATACATTTCGCTTACGTCCATCTTGAATTTTCCCCCACCCAACTTGAACTACTAATAGTCCAGTGATTGTAGGATCACCTTTAATTTAATGTTTCATTGGAGAGGCACCTTTAGTTGCTGATTTTTTAACCTCTTTGTTTGTTGTCAGTTGTGAGAGTTGTTAAATTTGAATTTCTGACAGTTGACACAACTTTTCTATATTATTTACAACAAAATAATTAATTATCTTTAAAAATGTGTATTGTGAGAAACTAAATTTTTTTTCTAAGGAATATTTGAAAAGAATAATATTAAAACTTATAATAAAAGTTCATAAATTGTCGGGATTCAGTTAGCATTGTTATGAAAGTTTGAATTTTAGTTAATATTAATTAATTTGACGCCAATATTGTAATGCAGATTTTGTGGTTTTAATATCCACATGAAATGGAGAGAATAACTCTGTAATAATATAATATATATTTGTTTTAAATCTATTAGTAAAAAAAAACTATTTGAGAAGCTAAACAATGTAAGTAAATACTATGAAAATTTTAAATTGAAAAAGTGTTGTTTATGTTAAAAAAAACGTTTATAAGTTTCTGTAATTGTTTTTAGACAAAGAAAAATTTATTTAAGTTATTAACAATCAAAATTTTTAGCAGTCTTAGTTAAAAAGAAATTTTTTAAGTTCAAGTTTACTAATTTAATAACAAAATAAAGTTTTATTTCTTTTGGGTTGTATAGTATCTAGTAAAAAATAGATTTTGTTAAAAAACTTTTTATATCTAGAAATAGAAGTAGGTACAATAAAAAAGAATTATTAAAAATTTTCCATTAGGTATGAAAAACACTGGTTTTTTATTAACATTTTGTTAGAAAATAATATAAAATACTATTTGAAATAAAATTGTTTTTTAAATAAACTATTATTTTTGTATTCAAGACAAATAATATTCTTTCTTTCAAATTTTAAATTAATTAAAATTTTTAAAAAACATATTTTTTTATTATAAAGATTGATGAAAATTTCAATCGTTAATTTAAGCTACAAAAAAAAATTTTCTAATAATTTGAGAAACTTATTTAATCACATGAAGAGTAAAACAAGAAGTTTATTAAAATTTCTGTTATTTATTGTAAATTATGAATTTAAAATATATAAGGCGTTAAAAACTCAGTTTTTAGTCAGTAGAAAATCGAAGTGAAATTGTAAGAATTTCAGATATTCTATTATTAATATAATATTGAAAATTAATACTGAAGATTGCAATGAAATTGTAGCTACCAATGTTGATTCAATTCTCATCAATGAAATTTGTTTATTTTCAACTCTCCAAAACCTGAAATTAAAAAAAAGTTAAGAAAACAGTATTTATTATTGTTTTGTCACGGATTTTCGAAATTTCAAGCAATTTTTCTGTTTTCAAAAGGCTTCTAGCATTGAAATAAATAATTATCATACGAGAAAAATTGCTTCCGAGGCGAGAAAATAGCAGTTTACTTGAAATTTTGAAAATTCGTGACAAAACAATGATAAATACTGTTTTCTTACCTTTTTTTTAATTCAGAATTAGAATCCTTAACTATTTTTTTTCGTTGAATCAACGTTGGTAACTTCAGTTTCATAGATTGCAAATGAAAAAATGAGAGAATAATTATATTTTTTCTCTGTTATTACAGGATTCCAATAAAACCTTTAGATGATGGTTCCAGGCGATCTTCGGTAAGAGCTTAAATTTATGTAATTATTTACGGTAATTCAATATTTTAAATAAATTATATATCTAAAAATAATGTGTAAAAATATTAATCTCAAAAAACTCAACAAAATGAAAGAAAAACATTTATAGGTATCACAACTTGACATATAATTTAATTATGTTTGACTTACTACATTATTTTTGGATTGAGCGTGAGTTAAGATTTTTCAAAGAAAAGTGCTCAAACTAAGTCATATTTAAATTACAAATTTCCAAAGTCAAGAAAACAAATTTTACCAAATAAGAAGGGAAAACTTCTTTTGATCCTTTTTTTGGACTTCTAGTTTATTAAACAATACCATCGTCTTTGGATTCGATAAAATTATCCTCAAGTGATGCAAATCTTCAGGTCCGAATAGTAGCATTTTCACACTAACAATTTCCATACTAATAATATTTTTTAAAAAAGCCACATTTGACCCTGATAGGCTAGACCGATATAAGTCACAATATAATTCGCGCACATTTTCAAGAATATAGGTTTCAAATAACCAATCTTACATCCTTTTCATTCTTTACATCTTATGTTCTTTTTCACAAACTAAAGTATCGAATCTTTTTAATTTTTTTTTGTTTTTTTGCACACGATTACAGAATTGCAGGCCATGGATTGTACGACTTTTTTCGACTTACATATTTGGATAAGATTCCACTTTATTTATATTTACATTTTGAAAAAAAATACTTTATTTTTTCGGTATACAATACAGATCTTCTTCAGATCTTCTTTATTTCAATTATTTAACAAATTTTTAACTAAAATTCTTCTCTAAATTAATTATTTTAAATTATTTTAATGAAATTCTTTACAAATTCAACTATCTTAAACTATTTTTCAATTAAAAATTTTATGAAATTTGACAATTGTTTACAATTTTTAAAAAATCAGCAAATAAAATTACAAAGAAATTACAATTTAAAACCGTTTAAAATTTAATTACTTTTAAAATTTTCCATCTAAAACTTTATGAAATTTAAAAACTTGCTCATTCTTGTTATTCTCTATTTCTCGTATAATTGTTTTTGTTCTGCTGAATTTGCAAATTTATTGTAAGGAGTCGATAGTGTTTGGAGTTCAGTTTTAAAATTGACATTGCAAACAGCACAGATATTTTATTATATTTTACTCCCGTATTGATTTTATTATTTTTATAATTATCTAATTATTGTAATTATTTATTTAATTATTTATTGTTTGTTTGTTTATTTATTATTTGTACATATTTATAATTTTAATTTCCTTTTTGATTATTATTTCGATTATTGAAAATTAATAATTTATTTTATTTAAGTTATTTTATAGTAAATTTAATTTGTTTAATTTTAGTAAACTTTTATTAAAACAAAAATGGTCCGAATTTTACCGTTTTATTCATACGAAACCTTCTAATTAATTATTTCTAAAAACATAAACTGTAACTTTTCCAAAATTTAATGATATTGAATAATTTTTCTCTAAAAATTCAATTATTTAAAAAAGTTTCAAATAACAACTCGATAATTGAATTGTCAGAAATTAAAAAAAAACTAGGTACAGCAATTTAAATTTGCAGAAAATTTGTTTCAAGTTTAAAACCTTTCGCAATTCCATTATTTAAAAAAAAGAAATTTAAAAATCTATAAAACTTAATTATTGTCCGAAATTTGTTTTACCATTAAAATTAAAAACTATGCAAAATTTTTAATTCGAATAAATTACTCAATCAAACTTCAAAAAATATAAAAAATGGAACTTTAAAATTTTTTTTTAGAAATTTATTCTACTTAATTAAAATTTTGAAAATTTGTCTTAATTCGATTCTAAAATATTCAAAATAAATTTTCTTGATAATATTCTTACATATTAAGGATTTAATATAATGAATTTAATATCTAGTAACATTAGTTATTTAAAGTAAAATATTTATTAACTAATTAAATTTAATTAAAATAAAAAAAATCGACTTTTTAGACTTTTTTTGGGAATGCAAATCGACTAAAACGACTTTTTTTTGCTTCCTCGTGGAGGAAGCTTTGTAGTCCTTTCGTTTATAAAAATTTTCAAAGTGTCGGAAACAAATTTTTTTCTATATAGAAATAGGTTATATGAGATCCTGATCAATTGTCCGGATGTGTGTGTGTGTGTGGATCCCTTTTTTGTTTAGAAGATAACTTTAACAGATTTTAATGGATTTAGATAAAATTTGGTAGGCTCATTTATCATATTAATATCTCAAATTTGACCAAAGGATTTTAAAAAATACGCCAAAAAAATTTTATCGTCTTTTTTCCGAAAATTTTTTTTTAATCGAAAAAATTTTTAAATAGAAAAATTTAAGGTTATATATAATAAAATCGTATTCCTTCCGTCAAGAGGAATCGATCGGTATATATAAAGTATACATTTGAGGTAAATTTAATGAATTAATGAAAGTTAAAAAATAAAAAATTCACATTTTAGCTATAAAATTTTGTGATATTTTAAATTGAAGTTTATATATGAAATAATTGTATTCCTTACGTTAAGACGAATCGTTCGATATATGAGGCAAAATTCATGAAATGTCCGAACAAAAAATTAAAAGTTCTCAAATTTAATCCATACTTTTCTAAAATGTTGTTATTGTTGGTGAGAGTCTAAAAATCAATTATTATTGAATTTAATAAAATAGTTTTTGAATTACAACGTTTTTAATTTTTGACTTTTGAAAAAAAAATTTTTTTTCAATGTACAATATTTATAAGTAGAATGCATAAAAGTTAACATATATATAATGATTTTTAAAGCTTTTTTGACGGGCTACACGCTGTTAATAAAAAATTTTTTTTTTAAATAACATTTGACCTTGAAATTCAAGGTCAAAATGTTAATTTACGTTTATCTCAAAATCGGATTTTTTAAAATTATTTTTAACTATCTTAATGGAAAGCTTGACTAATTTCCTACAAAACATGTAATTTTCAGAGTGGGATCTTTTAAAGTTTTTGAGATATTAATTAATTAATTAATTAATGTTTATAACAAATGAAATATTTTACAAACGAATAAAGTTACCGTAATTCTGAAGTTAGTAATTGAAAGTTAACGTAATTCCGCATCCAACGATCCCTATATGAAGTATTTTGGATAAGTAGATTGTTAATAAACAATTAGTTAACATTGCAATTGTTTATTAACAATCTACTCATCCAAAATACTTCACATAGGGCTCGTTGGATGCGGAATTAGCTTAACTTTCAATTGGTTAGTTTAGATTTACGATAACTTTATTTGTTTGTAAAATATTTTATTTTTTACTAACAACAAGCATCCAAAAGCCCAATATGAAGTATTTTTGTTCAATTTTAGTTAAATAACAATAAAAAATGAAATATCTTACAAACAAATAAAGTTATCGTACATCTAAACTAACCAATTGAAAGTTAAGCTAATTCCGCATCCAACGAGCCCTATATGAAGTATTTTGGATGAGTAGATTGTTAATAAACAATTGCAATGTTAACTAATTGTTTATTAACAATCTACTTATCCAAAATACTTCATATAGGGATCGTTGGATGCGGAATTACGTTAACTTTCAATTACTAACTTCAGAATTACGGTAACTTTATTCGTTTGTAAAATATTTCATTTGTTATAAACATTAATTAATTAATTAATTAATATCTCAAAAACTTTAAAAGATCCCACTCTGAAAATTACATGTTTTGTAGGAAATTAGTCAAGCTTTCCATTGAGATAGTTAAAAATAATTTTAAAAAATCCGATTTTGAGATAAACGTAAATTAACATTTTGACCTTGAATTTCAAGGTCAAATGTTATTTAAAAAAAAAAATTTTTATTAACAGCGTGTAGCCCGTCAAAAAAGCTTTAAAAATCATTATATATATGTTAACTTTTATGCATTCTACTTATAAATATTGTACATTGAAAAAAATTTTTTTTTTCAAAAGTCAAAAATTAAAAACGTTGTAATTCAAAAACTATTTTATTAAATTCAATAATAATTGATTTTTAGACTCTCACCAACAATAACAACATTTTAGAAAAGTATGGATTAAATTCGAGAACTTTTAATTTTTTGTTCGGACATTTCAGGAATTTTGCCTCATATATAAAGTATACATTTGAGGTAAATTTAAAGAATTAATGAAAGTTAAAAAATCAAAAATTCACATTTTGGCTATAAAATTTTGCTTTCTCCACGAGGAAGCAAATTTTTTTGCTGATCGTAAAGAGGAAGCAAAATGTTCATGTAATGAACATCTGAATTTACAACTTGTTTCTTTTTATTTCTTTTAGATTCTCAAACTACCAAAACAACGCCAACCTTTCCAGACAATTGTTGAAAGTCCAGGTCTTCCTGAAGTAAAACCAGCTCATAATTCCAAAAGACGTGTTAGTTTTGCAGAAAAGAAGCGCGTTAAGTAAGAATTTAAAGCAAAAAAATGTTCCCACGTTTATCACAAAATTTTACATCTTTAATTTTTCTTTTTTAAGAGAATTTTGTGATTCAGTCGATCAAGGAATTGTGTGGGACAGTACTTATGAGGAAAGTGATTCTAGTAATCTAAAAAATCAACGTCAAGGAAGTCTAGATCCCGTCTCAATAACGCACAGTACAGTTCAACAATCTTCAGTCCTATCAATAGATAAAGAAAATCAATCCGTTAACTTTTATAAATTTGAAGAAGTCCACTGTGAATTAAGTGCAATGCCTCAATTTGAGAAAGACACATTGACAAATAAAAATATCTCGTTGTCCACCTCTTCACAAATTGTTTTTCGAGAAACTATTTGCGACAACGAAACAATGACCTTTACTAAAGTTTTGTCAAGTGTTCCTCAAAATGACAAAGAAAATATTTATGTTCATTCTTGTGAAGATGAAAGATCTAATAAATCAAATGAAAATTTATCCATGGAATTTACTGAAGCAGTTCCCAACAGCATATATCTAAATCAACAACAATTAGATAACAATCAAGAGAGTAGTATGGAACTGACATTGGAATTGGATTATGAGAACTCCCCTGAATTGAATAACGAAACGAAATTAAACGAAATGTCTATGGAGATAACATCAGCAATATCTTTAGAACCATTGAAAAATCCAAATTTATCTATGGAAATGACATCTGCAATACCTTCTATGCCAATAATAGAAAGAAATCATTTTCAAAACTTTTCACAAGAATCATCAGGTCATATTTTCAACAACGTTCAATCAGTAGTTACGAATAATAATTTAGTGTCTCAAAATGAATCTATGGAATTTACTAATGTTATTCAAAGGAATTTCGAATATAAAAATGATGAAATTAACATTTCAACTAATAAAAATCAACAATCATCTCAAGAATTTGAAGTTGTTAATTCATCTTCAATGTCAAAACACTTTAATGTACCCAATATTTTGCAAATTCAGCAAAATGACGAGAATAATAAGATTTTTAGAAATTCTATGGAATTCACTGCCATTGTGCCAGCAAGTTCTCAAAATGAAAATGTCTTTCAATCAAAAACATTATCAGTTTCAACAGATAGTTCATTACCCTCTGATATCGTTGATTCTATTCCTCCTTCTACTTCTACAATATTATTGAAAAATGGATCTACAGAATCTATTAATATAAATGAAATATCACAGGAGAAAAATCAGGATCAAATCGATCCTTCGTCAAGTTCAAGAACGTTTCAAAATAAATCCTGTGAATTGAATGTTGATAATTCAGTTTCAACAAATGAAAATAGCTTTGATACTTCTGATGCAGGTCATTTAACAAACAAAAGAAGAAAATTATCAAATCTCGACATGGAAAAAATAACAGATGCAAAAAATGAATCGATATTTCAAAATTCTAATCGAAATGATTTTGAGGACATACTCCGAAGAAGTGAAGATAGCATTACAAGCATGGAAATAACGAAGCCCATACTTCAATACTGTAATCCAGAGACAGATACTATGACTGTTAATATTATCCAAATTAATACAGAAGAATCAAAAACGAATCAAGAAAACGATTTCATCACTGAAGCAAGAGTGTCTCCAGTTTCTGTTCCTTCTTCATCACCGTCTCGTGAATCCTTACTAAACATGTCCGAAACTGAAGTTATTGAAATTTCTAATGTGAATGAAAAAAATGAGGATACTGACAATTTCAACTCTCAAATGGACAACGTAAATGTTTTACTGCATAATGACGAGCAAGTTTCCAAGACTTCTGAAATTGAAATTGTAAAATATCCATTTAATCAACCAGTTATTTCAAAAGTGAATTCAACAAATTTAGAGAATTCGAATGAAAACACAACAATCCAGGGTCATAATAATATCTTAAGAACTGATGAAAATGAATTGATAGAACACGTAGAACCACCTTCTTTTTTATTTTTTGATGAAAGTAATCAAATTGAAAATTCTGCACAACAAATGTCATGCAACATTGAATTAGATGGTTCGAAAAAGGTATTGAACACTAAAAGGTCTTGCGGAGCAAATGAATCGAAAAATTTAATAAATACCAATAGAAAACAAGATGAAATGTTGGAAAAAATCAGAAGAACATTTGTTATGAGTAAGGAAAATGAAACTCAATATGGAGGTCTTATACCATTAATTGGCGCTGCAAGAAATATTTTAAAAAAGAGTGACTCCAGAAGAACTTTTGTTATAAATAAAGAAACTGATACTCATTTTGAACGTTTAACACAAATAACTGAAGATGTGAAAAGTATTTCATGCAAATACAAATGTGTATTTACTAAAATAAATGAAATTGAACAGAAAATTGAGTCCACAGTTAAATCTTTAAAGAAAATACGTGTACCAGAAAAAACTGTACATCACAAAAATATACATATTTCAAATGAAAATTCGAAAATTATTGAAAACACTGAAGATGAGCCGAAAGCCGAAGAACCTTTTCATCTTTTGGTAAACAACATCAAGTCTTACGCCGAAAGGTAAATTTAAACTTTTATTTAATATGAGAGCAGTCGGACATATACGTCCCACCTTTTTTTCGATTTTATGGGATAGGCTTAAAAGTTTCGTAAAAAGTAGTAGCTTTTTGAAATTTTTTTTTAAAAAAATGGTTATGTTTAAGTGTATTTATATTAAATGTAAATTAATGAATGTTTTTATATTTTTAAAAATCAACAATGTCTTATAGTTAATGTGTTTTCATTTTTATTACTTAAGCCTCATAAAAAGTAATATATCTTTCTTTATTTTAGGAATGATTGTATATGGAGTATACGATCTTTAGATGAAGAGAAGCTGTCAATTGACTATATTTCTAAATCTCTTGTGGTTGTAATTAAATTAAATCGGCTGAGCAATAATACATTTAGAGATATCAAAAGTATCCAGATTAAATCTTTAATTGCAGGTAAAAATTAATTTTCTTAACTTAATGACGACATCTGTATGAAGGGGAGACATCACTCTCAGTCTCCGAAAACTAAATTACCAAATGTCAAATATCTCGAAAAAAAATATTTTACCGAATGAGAAATTTGAAATGCACCGCGTGTGAATCGACATATTTTCGAAGTAGAATGTTGCCACAGCAACTACTCAAATGTTTTCAAATTGCTGCCAAAATAATCAAGAATTTGATTATTTGAGAAAATTGTCTTGTTACATTGCTTCTTAAATTTCTTTATTTATTTTTGAATATTATTTTCCACATTATTATTTTTTTTAATTCACTATATTTTTTTATCCTAGGTACTCAATTCTAAATTTTACAAAGAGCCCAACTTCTTTATAAGCTTCAAGGACAGCTGAGTTCTCGACAAGTCCCCCACTTTGAGCCGGTAAAAATATAATCAACAACCTCTTTATAAGCTTTCGATAATTTTTGACGTTCGCTCAATAGGAAAATGTCACAGAGCTTATAAAGAAGTCCCAAGCCGTAACACACACACGTGGTAGTGGGGGCCCTTTACATTTGTAATTTCTTCCCCTAACCGCCCTTCGAACAGTTATAAATATATATATATATATATTTATGTTTTTTACATCTTTCATATATTTTTTATTATTGATATTTTATATTTATACATTTCAATATTTACATGTTTGAAAAATAATTTAAATACTGATAAACTGATCTGGCAGATTGGTAATCTCGAGTAGGTCCGAAGGGGTCTTGTATTTCACTATAATCGGATTGGATAGGTCTCTAATTGCTTCCCCATAATCCGTGTGACAATTATGATACTCCTAATTTGTGCCAAGATTGCGAATTGTATGTCCTCCCGAATTGCCAATCTCTCTAATGATAGAATTGAATGAAAGGCTTAGATCCTCAGTCCAAAGCGAGTATTAGATTGGGGAATAAAAAAAGATATTGCCACTCTAAATGTTACAAGAATAAATGATGCGTCCGTGAAGGTGACTACGTACTGAGAATGTGTTTTTAGCACAAGTTCTTGGAACGTCTCTTCTGGATGATTTGATTCTCCTATTATGATGCTCTTACTGACATCGACTGATTGTTTGGATAAAATTTGTTGCCAAGATAAATCGAAGTATGACGACAGTTCTTTTGTACAGATCATATCCCTTATACCTCGTGTAGTTTTAAAGGAAGAGATGATGACTAGTTGGTCCAAAGGAAATTTCTTAGTATAATTAGATAGGTATATTTTATTTCTTTAAGGCCAAAAATTGTTAGGTTATTCAAATCAATTAAAAATTTTTTTGGTTAATCTTATTGGATGTAGAGAATACCATGAATTGGGTTTTGAGGATAGATATCTCCAGACCGAAACCCTAAAGCCAATCAGTGGCCTGTCGAAAGGCGTCAACAACGACTGTTTTGGAAGTGACAATACAGAATGACGAGGTATAGAGTAGGATTTCATCTGCATACATTACTACCCCTGTCTCTCGTAGAAGGTGATCCCTTATTGATATGAGTGCCAAATTGAAGAGGAAGAGTGATGATATACTTCCCTGAGGTACTCCTACATCTGAAACGAAAGGTTGCTCTTGATTGATCGAGAAGTTTGAAATATGTTTCAGATATCATGAAGCTAACAAAGTTGATTAATCGAGTGTACTCTAAAATTAATAAGTTCCCGGATTATTGTTTCTGGAAGTATGGCATTAAAAGCACCCTTAATATCCAGAGCCAGAGCTGTCACTGATTCATTTCTCAAAAAAGTACAGTATTCATCTATTACAAAAAAGAGACCGCATCTGGTAAAGATCTTCCTCTGCGGAAGCCCAATTGGTACTCGGGTAGCCAGTCAATGGTTTCTGATAGATTTGAGATTTGACGGTAACCATCATTTCCCTTTGGTATGAATCTAACTAGAGTCCTCCTTCATGAGTCCGGATAACTGCCTGCGAGATACATTTCGTTATAATTGTACAAAATTTCGAATTGCAAAAATCCGGGTATTTACGAAGAATGTCATAGGAGATCGAGTCCAACCCAGGTGCAGAGTTGGCGTTAGATGAAGCTAGAGTTGCTTTGGATTCGGTCATGGAAAATGGTTTATTCAACATATGATCTCCGTCCTTGACAGGTAATAACATGTGAATCCTCGGGGGATATCCTTTCTAATCAGATTGTCTTTAAGTTTAGTTAGTTCCGAGTTATCTTCCGTTGTTATAGATGCTGCTAGCATTCACTCCCGTCTTTGACATCATGACTTTGACCGCCCTCCAGATATTAGACAATCCCTTCGCAAAGTTTGAGTCTTCACAGAATTGTTTAAGTGACTCTGATTTAATCTTTCTGATTGCCTTTTTAATTCTATTTGCTGTTCTTTTCTATTTAACAAGATTTTCAACTGTTTGACTATTTAAGTGTGACTTTAGTGCATCACCTCTTGTTCTTATTAAATTGCCGTAGTCTTTATTGTTGTTAATTGTTGTATTTTCTTATGTCGATTGAAGCTTGTCTTTGTCCAAATTCAAAGATTTTATTAATTGCATAGAAGCATCGAGGTGCTGTTTATTGCATGAGCCATATTTGATGAGGTATTAAGACGCGTATGCTCTAGTCAGATGATAAGTCTATCAGAAGAAAAAATTGAGAGCGTCTCCGAAGAGTTTGTGGTATCGCTCTGGTTGTCGGAGCCTTTAAGTGAACGGAATCATTACAAGTGGGTAATCAAAATTAAAATGCTGATAATCCTTATTTTGTTCTACAAAATAGGGCATTAGAATTTATACTTAACTCCTGAATCAGCTAACGCCAAAGACAAATCACGTAATGGTTTGCAATTAAAATTAATATAAGAGCCACAAAACCCTTTTCATGAAGGCGCTATGTGCATGCTACTCTGACTGATTTTTTATAAATAAATATGACTAATTTAAAGTTGAAATTTTTTTTGTTTATAGCAACGTCAAACGATTTAATGCAAATGGTTCACGACTTAATAATTAAAAAACTACGTCCAGAACTCTTAATAGAGACTTATAAACTGTTTGATGATATTATTCCATTGTTAGAAGAAATTGCAAAGGAAGTAAAATTGGCTTTAGATTTTATGTTCGAACTTCAGAAACTAAAAAACCTTCATCTGATGGAGGTTAATAGTAAACGGTACATGTTTTTTTTAAATCACTCATTATTTTTGATGTAATGAATAATATAATTAAAAATAGTTTGTAATTCAAAATATATAAATAACAAAAAAATTTACAAGTAATATATTCTTTTTGTAGAGTATCATTTATGACACGGACTAAAAGAATGTCAATAATATTAAAATTGTCATTAAATATAAAACCATTTGATGAAATTGAAATAGATGATGTTGATGTCGTGTGCTTTTCAGGTAGTATAAAGTGAGTAAATATGTTTTAAAATTATTCTTTGACTTAAATACGGTGGTAATAATTTTTTTTTGAAATTTAAAAAACTTAAAGGGTCATTCTCTAGAAAAGGACAAATAACACGTTTAAGGCATTTTTTCTAAAAAATATTTAAAATAAATAAAAATAATTACGGCCATATGATAGTATTTAACATTATTAAATCAGATTATATGAGAAAAAAATAGAAATTTCATATTAGGTATCTGAAATATTCATATTCATATGGTGCAAAAACTCCATTCCGTTACCGTGCATGAAACTTATTTTACTTAAAGAATAAATATTAGTTTCAATTTCAAATCTAATTTTATCATTTGTCCAGCAATATTGATTAATTATTCTTTATTTTAATCGATTCTAGAATAGCTAAGGCAAAATATTTCAATTTCTATTTTTAAGAATTAATTTGCGATTTAAGGTCAGCGCAAATTAAGATGAAAGAAAAGAAAATATTCAGTATAAATGAGATTTTTTTTATTATTAATAATTTTTACAAAAGTTTTTTATTTGAATAAAGTAATGCAAATACTATTCACAGATTGTTTAAAAAATTTTTTCTTTTAACACTGAAATCAATATATTTTGGAAGTAGAGAAGAATAAAACTCAATTCCGTGACTAGTATACATATTCAGCTTTTTGTTAAGTAAATAATAAATATTAATACATAATTCTAATAATATTATTACAATTTGTATGAAATATTGCAAAGATTGTTAACGTTTTGATTAAAAAATCATATATTTCTTATTATTATAAATAATCCATTTAGACGTTATCCAAAGGAGCAAAAGTTCCACTCCATAACCGCCAATATACCTTTTCAGTTTTTTTGCTGAATAAATGATAAATAAACTTGAAACTTGTTACTCAAGGTTTTTGGGGTTGCTGATTATGAATTTAATGTTAGTTTTTTAAATTCAAAATGGCGGATCCAATATGTCGAAAAAAATATTTGAAAATTCGGTTAAATGGATTAAATTTTGTGGCGGATCTAATTAATTTTTAAAAAATTGACATTTTGAATTTTTCCAATTTAAAATTATTCGAGCATATTCTTATACAGAATTCGATTGCGCATCTTTTTTTCGATTGAATTATTACGTAGCAAACACATGCCAAACGTTCAGCCGTTCGCGCAACTTCAAAGTTTAAACAATCACTATTTTGTTATTAATTGTTCAATTGCATTGTAACTATCCAGAAAACTTCTTTGGACTTAATGAACAACTTTCTCCCTGTAAGTTTGTTGCTGCTGAAAATTTGTCGAACTTCACCGCATTGAGAAAATTGCACTTCACGAATTTCGCAATGTTTCAATAAAAAATTAATAACTTTTTTATTTTTAATCAAAACAACTTTTTTTTTAGTCACTTGTACACGGAGAGAAATCTGTTACGAATGAGCTTCGTTTGCTAATATCGCAAAGACTTGTTCTAATTTTTCACAGCTTGTGCGAGTTTTGCTCAGAAGCCATGAAAAATCAGCATGGATTTCTTGCAATTTACGCAAGGTTGTGTCTGTGCTATTTTCGAACGGACTGCTAATGCGTTATTAGTAACAGATTTCTCTCCGTGTAGAATACAATAACGCGTATTTTTGTTTTTGTTTCATTGAAAAACTCGTAAAATTGACTGAGCTAGCGCGAGTTGAAGTCAAAAAAACAATTAAATTTTACGTTTCCAAAAAATCAGTTTTTCTCTTATATTTCGAAACCGGAAAAAGATGGAAATTTTTTTATTAAGAAAAAAAGATGCCCAATCGAATTCTGTATAAGAATATGCTCGAAAAATATTAAAATTCGAAAAATGAATTTTGAGTGTCCAGAGGACTTCGTTTTCCGGCCAAAAAAATTTACGTGCTCTTCTAGAATCCTTCAGCTCCAATATTCGTAATCAACGATCCAAAAAAATCCATGTAACAAGTTTCAAGTGAATCCAATGAATATTTAAAATTTTTATCTCCCATATTGGATCCGAAATTTTGAATATTGAAAAACTAACATCAAATTCGTAATTAGTAACCTCGAAACCCCCAGGTTACGAGTTTCAAATGGGTCAAATTAATTTTTAAAAATTCGTCCGCCATAATTTTGGATTTGTCCTTTTTCAGAGATTTGCCCTAAATCAAAATTAAAGTGTAAATACGTTTAGTTGCAAATTGATTAAATATTATATATTCAAATTTGTTAAAACCTTTTTAAAAATTTTATTTTTCAGTACAAGTGTAGTGAAGCAACTGATTGTAAATGTAAAAAAGGACCACAAATTTTTAAGAAGATTTATTAATGATGTAAAAGATTATGTAGAAATTATGGAGGAATCTGAAGAAATTAGTAAAAATACAACATTAGGGTGAACTATACTTAGATAACAAAGTTAAATATATTTTTCTAAAATCGTTATCTGTAAATCAAATATGTAAATTTAATTAAAAAATTTTTATAATTATAAAATTAAATCACACGATTTTGTATGTTTTCTCACATGTTATATACGTGGACTCGATTTTTAATTATTTTTTCTATTTATTCGTGTCTTTTTTCTACTTAATAATGGTAAAATATGTTTGACACTTTTGTGTCGCCGAATTTTTCTGTTTCCTCCCCTATTGAAAATCCTCATGTTGGATCCTATATAGGACCCGATAAAATTTCCCAGAATAGTATATTATGTGGCAAGCACGTAAAGTAGTACTTTTTAGGTGAGGATGTAATTTTCAGTACGAGCTGTCGTTAGTGCGACGTAGGTGAGACGAAGACGAGCCGAAAGCGAGCCAAGTCGAACCGAAGTCGCACAGACAGCGAGTATTGAAATCATCCGAACCTAAAAATTACTACGTGCGAGCCACATACATACGTTTTTTTTCGCTATTGTTATGAAAAAGTGAAACAATTTTAAAGAAATATATATATATATATAGAAAATATAATATACATATATAATATATATGAAATAGTATATAAAATAATAAAAATTACTGCCTAAAAAAGTCTTTTTTAGGCAGTTGACCCAAACTGCCTTGAAAAGTGCTACTTTATCTGCCCAAAACAGGCACAAAAAAGACACTTTTTCATGTCAATGGCGAAAAAAAATATTATATAAAATCCCTGAATTTTATAGGAATTTTTATAGGATCCCATATAAATTCGTATAGGAAAGGGAAACAGGATTTAATATAGGAAATAACATAGGCGGTACCATATATACTTCCATTTGAAAATAATATCTTTTACTTCAAGTAACATTAAAAACAAATTTTACTTACCTTACATAAATTTAAGTGTATGTTTTAAGAGTTGAGAAATAAATCTTTTTACCTTATAATATCAACTAATATTTAGTTAGCTTTAATTTGCATTTCTGAAAACTTGAAAAATATTTTGTAGTTCCTGAAATATGTTAAAAAATGGTCGAGCTTGTTTTTCTACAAGCTAACAGGACCTTTTTGAACATATTTCAGGAACCACAAAACATTTTTAAGTTTCAAAATTATGCACGATTATTGTATGGTAACATGTGTAAACACAATTCATATAAATTATAATGCACGATTATTCTAGATTATGCCATGAGTCAAAAACTTTAGTACGAAAGTAAGAAAATTATATAATTTTGTCTTGGAATCATTTCGGTGTTACAATCGCTCCAAAAATTTAAAAAAAATTCTTGATATACATTCAGACGCAGAAATTCTCTAACTTTTTTCTAACTTAAAATATCTTGCTTTAAAGTCAGCATCAAATATCTTCTCCTCGTAAGTCAGGCGTACCGACAATTTCTGACGGTAGTGTACATGTTCACTTCAATGTACATAAACATGATCTTGTTCAAGAAAATGTACATGGCCTTGTACAAATTTTTTCAACTGGGAAAGGTTGTGGTAAGCTTACAAATAAAGGTTGCCGACATTGTCTAGTCTGATCAACTAATAATTCAATTTCTCCAACATAATTATCTCATTTAGCACAATAAGTTTGTTTTTCTTAGAGACCGTAGCTTTGAATTGTTTGTACTGTGATATTTAAGAGGCTGTTCATCTAAAGGTACAATAACGTCAGGGTTTACAAAAAATTCAAAATGTTTTAATTTCCTGAGACATCTAACGTTCGTATTTATCTACAAGATCAGATATCGACAATTGTTACAAAAACAATAGGTTTTTCTTTGCATTTAGCCAAAAATATAATGTTAACTTGTTAATGCAAATATTTTAAAAAAAGTATAGAGATTGAGAAGACAGCAAGATTTTATTATATTCCTGAGATTAATCGTATAAAACCAATAATGAATGGAATTCACAGTAAACAACAAAGTAAGGTAGGTTTAAAAAATTCCATTGCATAATATTTAGTTAACAGATATATGTATATTGAAGAATTTTCCTAACAACATTCAGATATTCAGAATGTCTTATGGACGTCCTAGGGATATCCCTGGTACATCTTAAAGATATCCTAATTTCCCCAGACCAAATAATATCCTCAGGACGTCTATAGGATATCTAGAAATATCCGTTGCTGTTAGGGATAATGCCTTAATATCCCAGTAAAAAAAATTGGATAGCACGATACGGTATTCCATATAGCAGGGCAGTAGCTTAAATATAGAATTTGACTTTTTTCATACAGAATCGTTTGGTGCTATATAAAATTATAAGAAGGTCCTATATGGACAACTTTTATGGCTGGTTTAGATAAGAAATACCACTTAAAAGTACACAGTTATAAATGCAAGGTTATTAATTTATTGCATTAAAACTAATATTATAAATTAAATTCAAATTTTGTAGAAAAAGTAAATATTTCTTGGACTTACCGTTCCAAAGAGAAAATACAGTTACTCATTTCTACTATCAAATATGAACCAAGAAATATTTACTTTTTTCTACAAAATTTGCATTTAATTTATAATTTTAGTTTTAATGCAATGCAATCTTGCATTTATAACTGTGTACTTTTAAGTGGTATTTTTTATCTAAACCATCCATAAAAGTTGTCCATATAGGACCTTCTTATAATTCCATATAGCACCAAACGGTTCTATATGAAAAAAGTCAAATTCTATATTCAAGCTACTGCGCTGCTATAAGTAATACCGTACCGTGCTATCCAACTTTTTTTTACTCGAATAGATAAAAACACAATACTTGACGAGTCAAGGCTGCACTATTTGGATTTATATATACTTTGTAATGCTTGTTGGTCCATTCTATAAAATTGCCAATCCTGAGATCCTGTAATATTAACTGCACCTTTTTTTAAATAAAATTCTTTCGCTGGATTCCACTTCAAAACGGAAAAGTCCAGCCTGCTACATTTGTTTTCCACTGCAAACTGTAATTTAAATTAAAAAATTGTTATATTTTTTAATTCTACCCACATGGTACATTATATTGTTGTTAGCTTAGTTTGAGCATATACACTGAGAAAAATATATATTGAATCAATAGCATTTTTGCCAAAGGTATAAAAATTATTGATTCAAAAGCACATGCTATAGAATCTATAAAATATTTCACAAATTTTATAACATATGATAAAGATATGATAGAGAAATTGATTATAACAAACGTTCGATATCTGAGATGATTCATATTAATTTGCAAAAGAAACCAATTAACAAAATGGAAGACACTCAAAATCTCAATAATAGTTACATTTATTTCCTCAACGATAAGAAGTCTGTTTAGCCACCTGTTTTGATGTGCACTGACAGCTCTCTTACTTATATATAATAGGTATTTCGGTTAATAATGTCGATTTTCCTAAAAAATTGAGTTACTCATGTGCGTTGATACAGGCTTTTGATGTCTATAGCGTTTTTAATGTTGGACATATATCATTAAAAACCAGTTTGTTCTTAATTGTCATTGTGCACAAAACATAGTTTTGTATAGCTTTGAAAATGTCAAGTTACATGCCGGAAAAAGCCGTTTTGCGGGGAAGTTTAATAACCTTCTTTCATTTGAAGAAAACGGCTGCTGAAAGTTATCGATTGTTAGTTAAAGCTTATGGTGAACATATTATAACCCAGAAAACTTGTGAACGATGGTTTCAACGATTTAAAACTGGTGATTTCGATGTAAAAGACAAGGAACGGTCAGGTCAGCCGAAAAAGTTTGAAGACGCAGATTTGCAAGCTTTATTGGATGAAGACTCAACTCAAACGTTGAAGCAGTTAGCAAATGCATTGAACGTTGCCCAATCCACTGTTTCCGAACGTTTGCACGCATTGGGAAAGGTCCAGAAGGAAGGAAAGTGGGTTCCATATCAATTAAAAGAAAGAGACATTGAAAGGCGAAAAACCATTTGTGAAATTCTGCTTGCCAGACAGAAAAGAAAAGGTTTTTTACATCGAGTTGTGACAGGTGATGAAAAGTGGATCTATTTTGACAACCCAAAGCGAAAAAAATCATGGGTTGACCCAGGCCAGCCTTCAATATCACAACCAGTGCGCAATATACATGGAAAAAAGACATTGCTGTGTATTTGGTGGGATTAACAAGGGTGCCGTGTATTATGAATTGCTAAAACCTGGTGAAACGATTACTGACGATCGGTACCGGCAACAATTGATAAAATTAAACAAAGCATTAAAGGAAAAACGACCAGAATATGCTCAAAGACACGACAAAGTCGTTTTTCAACATGACAATGCCCGGCCTCATGTTGCGAAAAGTGTGAAAAACTATTTGGAAAACATTAAATGGGACGTACTACCCCACCCGCCGTATTCACCGGACTTGGCCCCTTCGGACTACCACTTATTTCGATCGATGCAGCACGGACTTTCAGAAGAACATTTCCATTCTTACGAAGAAGTGAAAATTTGGCTCGATAAATGGTTGGCCTCAAAAAGTGAACAGTTCTTTTGGAAAGGAATCCATGATTTGTCAGAAAGATGGGAGAAAGTCATAGCAAACGATGGACAATATTTTGATTATTAAGGTAATATTTTTCGTCATTTAGATAAACGCCCAAATCCTGCAAAAAAATCGACATTATTAACCGAAACACCTATTATATATTTGTAATTTTGTTTACTGACAGTCCGTTGACCCCTTCATTATAAAATTGTCAAGCCACGTACTTCTACTCAGTGTTTAGATAGATTAGCTATCGTACAGACGTCTCTTCCTCTCCAAGTATTTCATCCTCAAATGAATTACTTGAAAAAAAATTTTCTTTTTTCTTTTTTATTGGTAAAAAAACCTTTTTGTTAATACTGTACTTTTTAAATTATATATTGTAAAAAATTTTAATTATTCGATAATAAAAATTTGTAGTTTCTGAAGAGGGCAGCGGTGCTGCTGAAACGTAAAAGGGAATAGTTTTGTTTTCTTTTGTTTGCCTTGACTCGGAGTGATCGTTATCTTCAAGTTTTTTTATTTAATATCGACCGAGTGATAAAGTCATTTTAATTATTTATTTATAACATGTGCTTTTGAATCAATAATTTTTATACCTTTGACAGAAATGCTGTTGATTCAATAGCATATTTTTCTCAGTGTATAAAAGACATTCGTGAAGTTCATGTATAAGGTCTAGGTTAGCTAATAGTGGAGTATAATAATAAATATGGCCATGGACTTAACGTGACGAAAAGGACAGAAATAAGAGATTTTTTTTAAAAATCGAATTTTATATAATTTATATGTTTGTTTATATCTGCAAGATTATTTCCATTTATGGATATAAAGAGATCTGCACCTCAAACAATTTTCCAAGTCAATAAATGAGTAATATATTTCCTTCTTGCAATAGGCACACATAAATCGAATTTTGGTGTTTGAAATGCACCTAGTTCTTCGCCGTTAAAATTTTTTAATAAAATTTCCTATCTAGGAATTGGTTTCTCCTCATAGCGCAATCGGCGCAGAGCACCATTCCCCTTGTTTCAACAGGTTACCTAGAGCTTACATATGAACTTGATGAATATCTTAACCCACGTGGAAGCGTTACCGGTAAAATCCGCGGAAAGTCCGCGGAGTGACTACGCGGAGATTCCGTGGAAATTCCGCGGATTTTCCGCAAATTTTTTTTACCGGTAATTTTGTGCGATATACGTAAAAATTAAGCACTGGCAAATCATAAATGGTCCACCGGGTATCCAGGTGAATGCAGGTCAACATCTTTAGGGAGATTGTGTTAATTAACGAAAATATTACACCAGGAATTCACCATTGTCTGGATCAATTCAGGTCAACATCTTCGGGAAAGCTTACCTCAAATAGTGGAAATAATACACCAGGAAGTTAAGAAAGTTCCGGGTAGGTCCAGGTCAAGTTCTTCGGGAAAATTAGCTTTAAAAAGTAATAAAATACACCAGAAAATAGCCTACTTTCCGAATCGATTCAAGTCATCGTTTTCGAAGAAATTAATTTCAAATATTGAAAAAAGTACTAGAAAATCACCTATTGTATACAGGGCATACTAATAAACTTACCTATTTTGTCGGTAAAACTTCCAAGTTCAAGTTCAAGTCGTCTGACGTTAAAATATTTTCGAGAAACTCTTGGAAATTTTAATTTTCGTTTCTAGAATCCTCCAAGAAAAAGTTTATCAAGATCTACCTGAAATTTATTGACTTCCTAGTGTATTATTTTCACTATTTGAGGTAAACTTTCCTGAAGATGTTGGCCTGAATTGATCCAGACAATGGTGATTTCCTGATGTAATATCTTCGTTAATTAATAAAATAATCTCCCTAAAGATGTTGACCTGCATTCATCTGGATACCCGGTGGACCATTTATGACTTCATAGTGCTTAATTTTTACTTGTTCCGCACAAAACTACCGGTAAAAAAAATTTGCGAAAAATCCGCGGAATTTCCGCGGAGTTTCCGCGGATTTTACCGGTAACGCTTCCACGTGGGAAGGTAAGCTTACAGCAATATAACGTTCCTAATTTGTTATGCAAGTGTGCTATCAGTAGCGGAACTACCATTAATTAAAATTCTCCATTTAGCTTACTATGCAAGATTGCGATAATCTTATTATCGCAATCTTGCAGTAACCTTTCACTGCAATATTTCGGTAAGCTTACCATGCAATCTTGCCGTGTAAGGTTGACAATATTGCGCGACAAGCTTGACGCAAGGTTGCTGCAAGGTTACGTGCTACCTGAGAAAACATATCATATAAATACCTGTACAACAGTTTGGAAAAGCAAACTTCCAATTCCCTTGTTTCTGTGTTCTTCAGTGACGTACAGATCTTCTAGGTATAATGATTTTCCCTCCCATGTTGAATAACTATAGTAAAAAATGGAATAACCAACTACTTTCTCTTGAATTGTTGCCACATAACTCATAAATAAGGGTGGAGAACTTTCAAATCCATCTCTTATAAGATCTGCAGTGGAATATATTATGTTAAGGACATATACCCACAAAGCACCCAAAATTCCCCGAAACTTGACAGAACCTCACACGTCGAGGTAAGGAAACTTCAGTAGCAAGGTTCATACAAGTTTGTGTCGATGTTTAAATGTCCACATGAAAAGAATATTCCCACGAAACTTTGAGGAAATATTACACTATAAATATAAACGTACAATGTTCAGTCAATGTTGTGTCAATATTGACATTACATTTTCGCCTAGTTATAAAAATTTTGTTTACTAATATAATAAGTATAGGTGAATATTGACACAACATTGACTGAAAATTGCACGTTATTATTTATAGTGTAATATTTCCTCAAAGTTTCGTGTAAATATTCTTTTCATGTGGACATTTAAACATCGACACAAACTTGTATGAACCTTGCCACTGAAGTTTCCTAACCTCGACGTGTGAGGTTCTGTCAAGTTTCACTGGAATTTTGGGTGCTGTGTGTGTAATTATACGGTCACATGATTTCTCATATACGCATTCTTAATAAGTTTTCTCATAAAATAATTTACAGAATTTTACCCAAAATAAATTAATAAATAAAATCAATTTGAACCCTTACGTGACACACCTCTTTTTCTGACGTACGTAATACATGGTGCCATATTAACCCCAACGTGAAAAACTGAACAAAACTTCAAAAGTTTTCAATATTTTTTTTGAAAAAAATTAGGGATAGGAAGGTAAAACCTTATAGCTATCTAAAAAAATTTTAATTCAAGACAAAAATAAATTGTCTGATTTCCGCCGGGAAATTTTCAAAAATGTTATTTCAAACTTGTCTGGGGTTAAAATGGCACCATGTGTCACGTAAGGGTTAAGTAATTGTAATACCTTAGTTACCTTTGTAATTGATTTTAGGTCCTTCAGGTAGTTTTTCAAAGTCAGCTAGTTCCTGTAAAGTATAAAAAAAAATTAATTGACATTGAGTTTTAAGAAATATTATTGTGCTGTGTTCCCAAACAGCACTTAAGCTTGTAGCTAGCTTTAAATGTCCCACCTAACCCAACCTTGCATGGTAAGCTTACCGAAAGATTGCAGTGTAAGGTTACTGCAAGATTGCATAGTAAGATTATCGCAAGATTGCTCAGTAAGCTTGCACGGTAAGCTTGCACGGTAAGCTTGTCGCAAGGTTGCTGCAAGCTTACGTGCTATCTGAGTTAATACTGTACATGTGCGACAATAAAGAAGAATACTGAAAAGTTATTTTAAAACTTGTCCTTTCCAAATTCTAATTCCTAAAAGTTTTTGCTTTCAATGATTTATCACCTTTTAAAATTTTTGATGTACGACATTGTTTGCAATTTAGTTTAATAGTATCATTTTTAGTCGGGAATAAAGTTTCTTCATATATTTTTTCACAACACTATCGAAATTAAATACATTTTTATAATTATTATTAATTTATTAGATTTACAAATAGAATTTAATAAATTTAATATTTTTTTTGAATAATTATTAAATTCCTCATAATTTATATCAATTTATTGAAATTAATTAATTATTACATTTCCAATATAAATTGACTCTTCCATAACCTTCATTCACCTTTTAAAATACATTGTTTTATATTGTGTAGATATTTAATATATATTTTTTTTTTAAAGAAACCGAACATTTACCGAAGATTTAATATATATATATATATTTTTATTAAAGAAACCGAACACGGTTAGCTTTTAGAATATCCTATTGAAAAACCCTGTACAAGTTCTTGTGCAAGAAAATGTACATGTTCAGTAGCTAAACTTGTACCTGTTCTAGTAAGAACATGTACAAGATCTTGTATATAATTTCGGCACCAAAATTTGGAACAAATTCTTGTACAAGAACTTGTACAAGATCTTGTACAAGTAAATATACTTAATATTTGTATACAAGAAAATGTACATTTTCTTGTACATGTTCTTGTACAATTTCATTTAAAAAAATTTGAGATTTTAATAATTTAGAATTATTAAAACCTTTTACTTAGGCATGCCAAAAATTATTGCGCAGCTGTAAAGTCCTAAGAAAACTACTGCGCAGCCTTTAAAGTTTTTAATTTTCACTAAACGAAGACATAAATGAACCTGTACAAGAAAATATACATGTTCTTGTACATTTTCTTGTATACAAATATTAAATATATTTTTGTACACGATCTTGTGCAAGATCTTGTTCAAGTTCCAATACAAGAACTTGTTCCAAATTCTGGTGCGGAAATTGTACAAGATCTTGTACATGTTTTTACCAGGAACAGGTTCAAGTTCAGCTGCTGCACATGTACATTTTCCTGTACAAGATCTTGTACAGGGATTTTCAATAGGGTATCCAATCCGCCAGGGATGCCTTCATAATAGTGTATCATAATTTACCTGTATAAAAGCTCTTATTGCTTCGCAATCTAACCTTTCTGCCCGTCGAATAACTGCATTTACACTTGTCATTTTTAATACGACTGCAACCTAAAAAATTTCAAAAATAATTTTTTAGCCCTATTATTAATAACATTTATAAAACCTTATATATTTACGTTTTACATCCGAAATATAAATAAACACAAAAAAATTTATTAGATATAAATTATTAAAAGTGATAATTTTTTTGTATTCTGCATTAAAGAGTGACGCTAAAATCTACTATTTTTTAGCCCATTTTTGGGCCCTCGAATTTCGCATTTAAACATATAGTCCATAATAATTCCATAAACGTTTAGAGTTGAGCATAAATTTTGTTTTAAAGATAGAGTGTTAAAAAAGTGTTAAAAAGTGGTTAGAATATAACAATTAAAATACACTCAGATTTGCTTGAAACTTATTAAAATCGCCTAGATTCGCTTGAAACTTCTTACTCGGGGGTTTATAAGGTCGTTGATTACGAATCTGTCTTGTATTTTTTACTACAAAAACCTATAAGGACAAATAAGTGGTATTCTCAAAAGTTTAGGAGATACAAATTTTTGAACGTAAGACTTTACATAAGACAATGGTTTCTTTGGGTAGCTTTACAATTGCAATAACCCCAAGTAGCACTGAGGGAATATTTCCGTGAAATTCATGTAATATTGGGGGATATCCCTTTGATATTGAGCGGAATATTCCTCTAATATTCAGAGAAATATTCCAGTGATATTGATGAGATAATTTAAAAAATTCTAAAAATAAATTTCTATTTTTTTTCAATTTATTTATTTTTGTATTTAAATATTCAAAATAATCAAAACAAACAACAATTTAGAATTTTATAAGTAACAGGAATATTCTCTCAATATCACAGGGATATCCCCTCAATATTACATGAATGTCACAGGAATATTCCCACTTGATATCACCGTGACATTCAACCAATATTCCGTGCTACTTGGGACTTTATTTATTTATTTATTTTACATCAACACCCGCAATCCAATAGGACCATAAATGGGCAACTTCAATACATATTCCAATGTTATAAATGTCACTGTCACGTTTTAACAGACAAAGTAACTATATTGGAGAAGAAAGAATTAAAATTATTAATACAAGGAATTCAAGTATAAAAGGGCCGTCGTAAAGTCGCTACGCCACAAGAAAAATAAATCAACGCAGGTTTTAAATTTTCAGTTAAGCGATTAATCTGAAAACAGACATAAAAAAGGAGCTACTTTAGCATATTCTGTCCCTATTGAAAAACCCTGTACAAGATCTTGTACAAGAAAATGTACATGTTCAGCAGCTGAGCTTGTACCTGTTCTGGTAAGAACATGTACAAGAGCTTGTACAATTTCCGCACCAGAATTTGGAACAAGTTCTTGTATTGGAACTTGAACAAGATCTTGCACAAGATCGTGTACAAAAATATATTTAATATTTGTATACAAGAACATGTATATTTTCTCGTACAGGTTTATTTATGTCTTCGTTTAGTGAAAATTAAAAACTTTAAAGGCTGCGCAGTAGTTTTCTTAGGACTTTACAGCTGCGCAATAATTTTTGGCATGCTTAAGTAAAAGGTTTTAATAATTCTAATTTATTAAAATCTCAAACTTTTTTCAAAAAAATTTTTTTTAATGAAATTGTACAAGAACATGTACAAGAAAATGTACATTTTCTTTGTACAGGGTCTTTTTTTTTGGGAGTTTTTTTCTGGAGCATATACCTGCGAAGATAAGATTTTGAATATAATCATACATGCGGAAAAAATTGTACGCTGTTTAGCAGTTCGAAAATCAAATCGTAAACATAAGTCAATGTAATCCAGACCATGGGGAGGATAATGTTTTTCTATTCTAAAAATGAGATATTTGAGGAATTTCTTCTGAATAGCTTCCAGGTAATAATTATATTTGTCAAGTTAAAAATTGGCAATTAAAGAAGCATAGTCTAATTTTGTACGAATAAATGAATTAAGAAGTAAAATTAAAGTTTTTGGTTGATTAAAATTTTTAGAAGTTCTGAAAAGATACCCCAAAGCTCTCGATGCTGACGTAACCAAAGACGTTATATGATCTATGAAACTTAATCGATCGTCGAATGTGACACCCAAGTCGCGAGTATTATAGACTCTATTCAAAGTAATGTTATTTAAAGAATAATTAACAAAAATAGGGTTTACACATCTCGTGAATGTTATTATATTGCATTTGGAGATGTTTAATAGTAACTTATTTAATTGAGACCATAAAAAACGTGCGATTAAGATCATTTTGCATGACTTGTTTATCATTAATGTCTTTGACAATTCTAAAAATTTTAACATCATTGGCAAATATTAGAACGTAGGAATGTTATGTTGACAATTATATATTTTTCCTTCTGCAAGAATATAGAAATTGAAATAATGAAAAATTTGATCGAAATTTTAATCTCTATATTTTTATAGAAGTGAAAATGTAATGGTCGACATAACCTAATTTAAAAATGAAGTTACGGTCTTTCAGTTTTGTACGGCATAACACAGGTAGGCAGGCAGCCGAGATGTAAACGCTCCTTTACCTGTGATTTCTTTAAGATTCCAAAAAAAATCGGTTCATCAAGAATGTCTTCGAATAATATTTTAATATTTTTGATCGTAAACAATAAAAGATTCTGCTCGTTGACACGGAGAAAAAAATCAAGCGAATATAGTAGCGACAGTAACTATACTACTTTCGTGCGTGTGCTTTCTACGATATTTGCAGGGATCTATACTCTTATGGTATAGGACCCTGCAAATTGGGTATGTTTTTCTACGAATATCGTAGAAAGCGCACGCGCGAAAGTAGTATAGTTACTGTCTCTATTATATTCGTTTGATTTTTTTCTCTATGTAGGTGCCTCTCCTCCTCATCAGCTGAGAGGAGTAATAGCGCACAGTCACAGCTCTACTGCCTGCCTTCGGCAGACGGGGCGGCATGAGTGTGAGCAAGAAGAAAAATTTAAATTTTCTTTCTCGCTCACACTCATGTCTCCCCCTCGTCCCGTCATCCCGGAGCCAATAGAGCTGTGACCACTAATTGTGTTTCCTATACCGTACTTTTATTAGAAGACTGAAAACGCCATACTTTTCATTCCCGCTTTTTCAGTTTAGATGCTGTGGAGGATATTAAGACCCTTATTATAAAGACGCAGTCCCATGACAGCGTGAAACGCCAGCATGAAAGCGGAAAGCATGAGAACGAAAGAGATAGTGAGATATCTTCATCTCTTTCGTTCTCATGCTTACCGAATTCTTCATCAGCGACTCCCCCTCTCTTTTAAAGAATAAATTTCTAGATCTGAAAAATGTAGGCTGTGCCGACCCTGACACTAACGTCGGGTTTTGTGCGACCACTGCTTTTTTGATAACTATATATAAGACGGTTTAAATCTTAAAAATTATTAAAACTAAAATTGTTTCATTTTCTAAAAACTCATAAAATTGGACCGCCGGCGACCAAAAGGGTTTACACGAGGTTTTCATTGGTCCCCGGAATAGCTAGAGACTCGCTGGACGCGGGGCCAACGAAAGTCACGCTTAAGCCCTTTTGGTCGCCGGCGGTTCAATTCTGAAAGAAAGGGTACCTTGACAAAGAGAGTACGTTAATTTTTCAATTACCCAGTGGGCACACTTCGATGGCTGGGCGTAAAAACATGATATCTCGAATTGGCGTTGAAAAACATGAGATCTCAGATTATAGCGTTGGAAAACATGACATATCATCGTTTGATTTGAAGAACCTGACACGTCGAAAACGAAATTTTTCTTTTCAAATTTCTGTTGGTACCACTGACCGCGAAATTTAAAATGGTTTGTTATATTACATTTTTTAAGAATATATGATGATATTAAAATAATAGAAGTAAAATCTTGCAATATACACATATAAATTTGAATATTTTACATGAAATTTGTTTTAAATCAACGGGATTACAATAAAAAACACAAGTTTATATAGCTTTATGTTTTTTATTTAGTATTAATTTCTTTTCTGAAAAATAATATCTCAAATAACAAAAATAACTCAAAACTAACTGTATTTGTAAAAGCTATAATTAAAAAAAAATTGAACGTAAATGATTTTACAAACCTAGATCTGTAATTAAAAAATTTGTTTCACAGATTTATTTATTTACTTGATATTTGTTCATTGCCTTTGTTTTCTAGGTTAACAATTTTGTAACCTTTTTCATTAGAAATAATTTCTGTATTTAAATGGTCGTCTGTATTATTAATTACTTTTACAGCTGTATAATCTGTAAGTAAATTTGTAAGTTAATTTGATTTATTTATTAATTGTGTTTTAAAAAATATACATTACTTACTCTCCATGATTGACCCTTTAAACAAATATTTAACCTTTACTTGACACACTTTTTCTGAGTATCATACTTGACACATTGGGGTTTTTTGTACCCCATCGACAAAAATCATCATGAAAAATAAAATATTAAATATATCTACTTCAATTTTTTTTTACATATTCTTGAGAGGTATCTTCTGAAAACTATATAAGTTATATAGTAGAATATTTAAAGTAAGTATTTTTAAAAAATTGGAAAACGTGAGGTATTTCGAGAAAAATTGGTAAGAATGGAAAAACGTGGGGTATTTTGTACCCCAGTGTGTCAAACAAAGGTTAAGCAACACCAATTGTAATAGAATATTTACAATATAAATATTTTTAATAAAATAGAATTATTTATAAAATCACAGATTTTATCAATCTAAATATAAACTTTATAAAAAGCTATTTAACCTAATTTTTCTTTAAACTGACATATTATGAAGCAAAATCATTTGTTTCATAAAACAGTTTCAAAGATTTGACACATTTTAAATTTCGCGGTCAGTGGTACCAACAGAAATTTGAAAAAAAATTTCGTTTTCGACATGTCATGTTCTTCAAATCAAACGACGATGTATCATGTTTTCCGACGCTAATCCGATGTATCATGTTTTTCAACGCCAATTCGATGTATCATGTTTTTACACCCAGCCATCGACTTGTTCAAAAGACGTCCTACGGATGTTTTCTGCGGTTGTCTTTTGGACAAAAAAAATAAATTTTTTGTTTGGAATAAATTTCCCGGTAAAAAGGCTGGAATTGAATGGAATTAGTAATTTTAATTCGGAAAATTACCTCTTTTTTTAATTCCATTTATGGAACAGAAATATATGAGTTTCTATTCCATTTATAATTATATTAAAAAAAAATCGGACAAGTGCGAGTTACACTCGCACTGAAATCGAGGATTCCGCGTACTCGAAGCGAACTTATTTGGTATAAAAACAACTGTTTAAAAACTATGTGTTGTATGTTAAATAATATATGTGATACAAAAAGAAACAAATTAAAAAAAAAATTTAAGAAAATTGTTCCTCCTTTGGTATAAAAACAAAAAAAAATTTTAAATATGTGTTGTATTTCAAATAATATAAGTGATACAAAAAGGAACAATTTTCTTAAATTTTACAAAATTGTTCCTTTTTGTATCACTTATATTATTTGAAATACAACACATATTTAAAAAATTTTTTTGTTTTTATACCAAAGGAGGAACAATTTTCTTAAATTTTTTTTTAAATTGTTTCTTTTTGTATCACATATATTATTTAACATACAACACATATTTTTTAATCATTTGTTTTTATACCAAATAAGTTCGCTTCGAGTACGGAACCCTCGATTTCAGTGCGAGTGTAACTCGCACTTGTCCGATTTTATTTTATAAAAAATATTTTACTAAAAAAATATAAGAAACATAATTTTATTTCAACTCGCAATATTTTTATTGTATTTACATTTTGCGTTTTAATTGAATTTAAATCATTTAAATCACTTAAATGAGTTAAAGATATTTATTGCTTTCTCCGCGAGGAACCCAAATTTTTATAAAATGAACATAAAGAACCCCCTATTTTACTTTAAAGTTATAATGACTAAAGAAATAAACTTAAGCCAAAAAGTCCACTGTTTCCATTTCTTATCATGTTTATTAAATTATTTCTATAATCTACACATAAAAATATGTAAAAATAGTAAATTTGAAGCCCTTTAAATAAAATTTTTTCCGTTATTGGGAGAAAATTCATGATTTTTTCTAAAATTATCAGTTTTTTCTTGACAGCTCCAGAAAAATCAACTCCAATCATCCTCGCTATATTTTTTTTGTAATCTATACGTAAAAATACGTCAAAATATATAAATTTGAATCACTTTAGATAAACTTTTTTCGTTTTTTGCGAAAAAATACATTTTTTTTCTTAAATTTATCATTTTTCATCAAAAATTTGATAAAAATTGATCATCAACTCCAATCGCGCTTACATTTTTTCCCTGTATTTTTCACGCAAAAATACAGTTTTACAGCAAATATGAACAGTTTGGGTTGAATATTGTGTGCGCTAGGGAGAATAAATCATTTTTTTCGAAATTTTTGATTTTTCCTTGACAACGCTATGTAAATTGATCCAAATCAAGTTCGCTATATTTTTCCTGTAATTTTCACGTAAAAATACGTAAGTATACCAAATTTGTGCTCTTTATGTAAAAAGATGTGCCTGCTAGGGGGGGGGTACATAGTCATTTTTATAATTGTAATTAGATGTTAGTTTTAGTTTCGACTTGTGGCTGAGTATATCATAGGTATAGGTGTAAATTTTATAAGTTTCATGTCAAGTCAATGTATAAAATATATATTCTTCTTAATTAGAAGCTTTTCGATCACATCACGTTGATCATCTTCAGTAACACTAAAATATCAATGATTAACAATCGATTAGTTGTTATTTTTGTGAATTTAAAATTATTTCTGCAATATTGCATTACAAACGTACAAAAGATATGGAAAATAACACTAAAATATCAATGATTAACAATCGATTAGTTGATATGGAAAATATATTTTCCATATCTTTTGTAAGTTTGTAATGCAATATTGCAGAAATAATTTTAAATTCACAAAAATAACAACTAATCGATTGTTAATCATTGATATTTTAGTGTTACTGAAGATGATCACGTGATGTGATCGAAAAGCTTCTAATTAAGAAGAATATATATTTTATACATTGACTTGACATGAAACTTATAAAATTTACACCTATACCCATGATAGTCATTTTTAGGTATTTTTCGTAAAAGTTCATGGTTTTTCCTTGACAACGCTATGATAATCAACTCCAATCATGCTCGCTATATTTTTTTTGTAATCTACACTTAAAAATACGTTAAAATATATAAATTTAAATCCCTTTAAATAAAATTTTGTTCGTTTTTGGTGGAAAAATACATTTTTTTCCTAAAATTGTCATTTTTTCTTGAAAAACTTGATAAAAAGTAAATCATCAACTCTAATCGTGACCGCTTTTTTTTCCCTGTATTTTTCCCGTAAAAATACATTTGTATACTAAATATGAACTGTCTGGGTTGAATATTGTGTGCGCTAGGGAGAATAAATCATTTTTTTCGAAATTTTTTATTTTTTCTTGACAACGCTATGTAAATTGATCTGAATCAAGTTCGCTATATTTTTCCTGTAAAAAAAATTCATGGTTTTTCCTTGACAACGCTATGATAATCAATTCCTATCAGGTTCGCTATATTTTTCCTGTAATCTACACGCGAAAATACATATGTGTACCAAATTTCAGCCCTCCAGATAAATTCGTGTCCTAAAAAGACGAAAATAAGAATCGACCCAGGTGCGAATATCGGTCGGCCGCCAGAGATGGTTGGTCGGCCCAACTAGAGCTGCAAGAGAGTCGGCCGCCCTAGTTGGGCCGACCATGGTAAATATTGTCACCCAAAGGTGGCTCGACTATGGCTGCCAACGTCGGCAGCCCTAGTTGGGCCAACCATGGTTCCCATAGTTGGGCCGACTGTGGGGGATAATGGTCGGCATGACTTGGGTAGCCACAGTTGGGCCAACTGAGTCGACCATAGGTCGGTTGACGTTATCAATTCGCTAGTTGGCCCGACCTTTGGCTGCCATAGGTGGTCCGACTGAGCACATGGTTGGCCCAATTTGGGGCCGACCGCCAACTCGCATCTGGGGAACCGAATTTTTCTTGCTACAAGTCTGTGAAGGTGACCAATAAGCCACGTAAACTTAAACATATATTTACAAAAAGAAACTTTTGAAATCAAACAGAAAAAGAATTAAATAGGATTGAAAAAAGTTGAAAGGAATTCCAAAAACGGAATTAAACTTTGATTATATCACACATTATATATAGTATGTCAATAATACAGAAAAGCAGAGTTTTTTACCTTATGACATTGAAAGGAATAAAAAAAATAATAAACCAATTTCACTTTTGGAAAAGATACTTTTCAACTTCACCATTTCGAAAAAGAAATAATCGGGTTTAAAAATTTACAAAATCTTTTCCTCTAAATAGAATACAACTTCCATTATTTGGAATAGAAAGGAATTAAATTTTTCAAAATTCTATCAAGTTTGAGGTTATTGACAAAAGGGATTTTCCGAATTAAATAGAATTAAAATATTTACAATTTTACAGAATATAAGATATTTTTTATTCTTTTTAATTCCAGGCTTTTTATCAGGTTTGCCCTGATGATGGTACTCAATCGCAGACCGAAACTTTGACATCCACAGTATAACTAAAATAAAATAGTCTACTTCTTTCAAACCTGATCCAAAAAGGCGATATTTATTTAAACATGAAATATTCATTAAATAAAGTGAACCAATTAAAATTAGAATTCAAAAGAGAAATCTATAGGCAAACACTAATCTTACAATATTCAAATGAACGTTTTTTTTCTAAAAAAACATCTTGGTTTAAAATATATGATTTTTCTTTTTTTTTATCTTGAAAATGCTTTTATTCAACCCATTAATTTATTTTCAAGTACACGCATACGCATGATTATTCACAAATAAGTACAATTTTTTAAAATTATGTAGCAATGATATCGTGTACGTGAAAATAAAATAATGGGCTGAATAAAAGTTCCTATTTATGACGTATCCCCCTTATTTGTGAATATTAAATATATCAACTTGAAGTAATTTGAAAACTAATAACAACTATAACGATATTGATTTATAGAACAAAAACTTTAGAGGTTGTAGATTTCTTTTAACTGAAAATAATTTTTTTTCTCCTATTATTTTATTCATACGCTTACAGATAATAATAGGTTCTTATTCGCATTTGTTTTCGATTGTTGGAAAAAAATGTTAAAATATTAATGTACAGAAGCAATCGTTAAATAAAGTAGATTTCTTTTAAATGAACATAATTTTTGTTTCATTTATTGCTTTATTTATTCGCATTTGATTGAGGTATTATACTATACATATATATTTTTTCCTTCTTTATAGGGAAAAAAGATTTAGGGTTAGTCCAGGATAGATGACCATACTTTTTTTAAATGTTCGTAAAAATAAAACGAATGCAGTTTACGTATTAATTTTTCTTGCTAATTAAACAGTGAACATTATACTATGAAAAAACAAAAAAATATTTAAAATATTGCAATGATAACAATTTGAAAATTAATGTTTCTTAAAAAATTGCAATTGGCCATTTCTCCCGAAATGTACAGGTAAGATGGCTATAGGTATAGATGTCTGGGACAGATGTCCAATGCCGAGGGGGAATTTACTAGTAAAAATTGTGTACACTTGACTACGCAACTACACATATTACTATTATTACCTTAGTATTACACTTTTTACAAGTATTAAAATATTACTGTTTTACAAAGTACTACACGTATATTACTGAGTATTACCCTTTATTACAAAAAATACTACACGTTAAATACTGTTTTCTTATACGTAGAACTTTCAATAAAATTACTTAAAAAGTTAAAATTATTATTTAAGAGCATAACTTTAAAATAGAAAATCGAGAAATAAATAATTACATATTTTTAAATAGGTATTAGGGTAAGTGCATTAATTACGACGAGAGCATCAATTACGGCGCGTTCATAAAAAATAACTATTATTACTATTATATTTAATATAACTGTTGCAAAATGATTTTAAAAAATTATTTTAATCTTTTTTTGATACAATTACTAATGAAGATGCACATTTAAACAATTACCCTACTGAAAATTCTCATGTAGGATCTTATATAGGATCTTACATAAATTCATATATTAAAATCCACATAAAATCCTATGTGTCATGTAAGAAACTATATAGGATCTTATGAAAAATCATATAGGAAATTGAGACATGATTTGAAGTGGGATTCCATGTAAATTCTTATAAACGTATTCTTAAGTAATAAATTATGTAAATTCCTATGTGAAATCCTACAATTTTTTCTGGTCCCATTTTTTCCTTCAATTTCTTATGTCAATTTCCTTCGTGTTTTCTCATTAAATCTTTTATATATATTTTTATATATATTCCTGTATGATGAATTCTTACATCTTATGTATGATCTTATATAGGATCCTTCATAAAATCCTATATAGGATCTCATGTAAGAATTAATCATATAGGAATTTATGTGGGATGTCGAGTGGATTTCACTGTTTTATTTGTCCATCTAAGATACCAAGTCGGGAATTATATGAGAAATTACGTAGGAAATTATATAGGAAATTATATGGGAAATTCCAATATAGATGTAGATCATCATAGTTCCACTCTTACGCCGCCAGATGGTGATAATTTTTTTTCTCACAGTTGAGATCAGTCTTGAATACTATAAAAGCTGAGACTCTAACTCAGAAGGTGTATTCCAAAGCACAATTTTTTTTCTTTTCAGATGAATTGCAGTAATATTAATTGATTTTTAATTAAATAATTTTTAATTTTTATAAATTGCCGTCTGCCAACTGAAACTTCCTATATGAGCAATGAATTTTAGTATGTTTTTTAATGAGAAAACGCGAAGGAAATTGACATAAGAAATTGAAGGAAAAAATGGGACCAGAAAAAATTGTAGGATTTCACATAGGAATTTACATAATTTATTACTTAAGAATACGTTTATAAGAATTTACCCAAGAAGCACGTAATATAACCTCAATATCAAGGTAATATTACATGTAAGATTCGTAATATAACGTTGTAATATTACAGTAATCTTACAGTGATCTTAAAATGTCCGCCTCAAGGTAATATTACCGGTAATGTTACTGTAATATTACGCGCTAATATTAAGGTAATATTATACCGTAATATTAAGGTAATATTACAAGAGAATATTACAGTAATATTATGGGAACATTTCTTTACGAAAAAAATCTACCCATCCAGGGAATCGAACCCCGAACTCAAAGCACACGAGTCCAGAGTTTTACCAATAAGCCAAATTGACTTATAATATATTTACGTTTTTTATGCTTTATGAATAACTCAAATCAGTCTGTAATATTACTGTAATATTACCTTGAGGCGGACATTTTAAGATCACTGTAAGATTACTGTAATATTACAGCGTTATATTACGAATCTTACGTGTAATATTACCTTAATATTGAGGATATATTACGTGCTTCTTGGGTACATGGAATCCCACTTCAAATCATGTCTGAATTTCCTATATGATTTTTCATAAGATCCTATATAGTTTCTTACATGACACATAGGATTTTATGTGGATTTTAATATATGAATTTATGTAAGATCCTACATGAGAATTTTCAGTAGGGCCGTACGCCTATGGCCATCTCCCCCGTACATTCCGGGAGAGATGGCCAAACGTGTTTTTTAAAAAATATTAATTTTAAGATTGTTTACATTTAAAAAATTTATCATTTCTATTATTATTTATAAGTTAAATGTTCAGTGTTTAATTAGCAATAAAAGTTAATACATAAATCACTTTATTTTTGCAGGCCTTTAAAAAACTATGGCCACGAAGTAGTATAAGGAGGCCCCATACTGCTATATTAAGCCCACGAAAAGTTGAAGCTGATTTCCCCGTTTCTCTTAAAATTAACGGACGTGTCGAACCTATCGGAAAAGTTGGGAACTAGTTACTTACACTGACACAAAATGTGTACATACAGTTACTAACACATAGAACTTTCGCAAAAAGGCTACTGTGACATAACCTGCATAAACTGATTGTTTTTATATCGCTTTGTTTTTTTCTGGTTTTTAAATAATTTAAAGAAAAATAAGGAAATATGATTAGTTGTTCTATTAAAGGTTGCGAAACAAATTGTGTTAAAGGCAATACAAAATAAAAATCTATTTACAAAACTATTTTCAATGAAATCCAAATAATAATGATGAGTATCATTTTAAATATAAATCTTATTAAAGTATATTTTTATCACAACCATAATTAAAATAAAATTTAAACAGTATAATAATTTATATTCACTTGCAGTTACTAATTTTACCTCGATACTGTATTTTTACACAACCTAAATAATTATATCATGTTTATATCCATGGAGATTCTTCATGTTTATATCGCTCATGTCACTTTTAGCAGACGAAATTTCGGAGGTATCAAATTTTCCCGTTAGGGTTCGACCCCTCCGTTAATTGTAAGAGAAACGGGGAAAACGGCTTCAGGCTTCAGCTTTCCCAGACAGTGGGGTCTCCTTATACTACTTCGTGACTATGGCCAACTCCCCCGGACTTACCCTATAACTAAAAAATGATGATTTCAGCTAATCCAACATCCACAATATATTGTGATTACATTTTATTAATAATAAGAACATAAGTACGATTTTGGCTATTTCCCCACCCTCCCAGCGAGAAATGGAAGGTTAAACCCTACTGAAAATTCTCATATAGGATCTTATATAGGATCTCACATAAATTCATATATTAAAATCCACATAAAATCCTATGTGTCATGTAAGAAACTATATAGGATCCTATGAAAAATCATATAGAAAATTGAGACATGATTTGAAGTAGGATTCGATGTAAATTCTTATAAATGTATTCTTAGGTAATAAATAAATTATGTAAATTCCTATGTGCAATCCTTCAATTTTTTCTGGTCACATTTTTTCCTTCAATTTCTTATGTCAATTTCCTTCGTGTTTTTCACTAAAAAACATACCAAAATTCATTGCTCAATCCTTAACTAGAAATTTTCCTATATCAAATCATACATCAAATCTTTTTTCGATCCTTGAATAAAAAATTATTACAAATAATCTGACATGAAATCATATTGAAAATCCTCACGTGAGACCATATATATGATTGATTTGAACATAAGAAATCATATAGGATTTCATGTAGATTCTGAAATATTTATATTTAAGATTTCACATAGAATTATATAAAGGAACAATAGAGGATTTCATATAGGAATTTTCAGTTGGCAGACGGCAGTTTATAAAAATTAAAAATTATTTAATTAAAAATCAAATAATATTACTGCAATTCATCTGAAAACAAAAGAAATTGTGCTTTGCAATACACCTTCTGAGTTAGAGTCTCAGCTTTTATAGTATTCAAGACTGATCTCAACTGTGAGAAAAAAAAATTAGCACTATCGGGCGGCGTAAAAGTGGAACTATGATGATATACATCTATATTTGAATTTCCCATATAATTTCCTATATAATTTCTCATATAATTTCCGACTTGGTATCTTAGATGGACAATTAAAACAATGAAATCCACACATGACATCCCACATAAATTACTATGTGATGAATTCTTACATGAAATCCTATATAGGATCCTCTATAGGATTTTATATATGATCATACATAAGATTTTACATGGATTTTTATAATATATTTCTGTATGATGAATTTTTAAATGAGATCCGATATAGGATCCTATATATATAGGATTTTATATATGATCCTACATAAGATTTTACATGGATTTTTATATATATATTTCTGTATGATGAATTCTTACATGAGATCCTATATAGGATTTTATTTATTTTTTTAATCGACAAGCTTACTGAGCAATCTTGTGATAATCTTACTGTGCAATATTGCAGTAACCTTACACTGCAATCTTTTGGCAAGCTTACCATGCAAGCTTGGATTAGGCGGGACATTTGAAGCTTGCCGTGCAAGGTTGGCAATATTGCGCGGCAAGCTTGCCGCAAAGTTGCTGCAAGCTTACGTGCTGTCAGGGACTAAGACAATTATTAATTCATAGGTATTCTAAGGTTTTTGGATTTACTGAATTCAAACCTACAGACAAAATCAAAAAATTTAAAATGGCGGCTTTATAATATAGATAATACTGAGATAGTGTCATATTCTATAAGCACTGAGGATTTACCAACGTATGTTCAATTTTGTCTACGAGTTAGACGTCTAGGTAGATCTTGATTTAGACCTTATGTAGATCTTGGTCTAGACGTTAAATAGACTTCGATTAGACCTTTGATTTCTCGCTGGGCTACTTACCCAGTAAGATGGAGTGGATTAAAATGGATAAAATTGTTATGAAATTGAACACACTTTAATCCAAACGAATGTCGTTTTTGTCCACTTTCATTTCAATTTATTTTCTGGTAAAACGACTGTTTTTATTATTCTATCCAATTTAATTCTTTAAAAATTTAGTTTATAAAACGTTTACACTTGAATCGTTAGCCTAACAGCGTAAACTGAAATCAGTTTAAAACCGTTGAATACTGAAAAATTACTACAAAAGTTGAAATCATTTTAATTCGTGTGGTCAGAATACGAATTGTAGCAAATAAATCTAATTTAATATTGAAATAAATTTTATGACATCCCTGCAATAGAAAATGTAATCAAATTATACTTGGCGCCTCGTTCTCGAGATTACATGTATAGTAGTGTCCAGTTGTTACACACTTCACAATGTTCAGAGTATTACATTCTCGATTAAATTTAAAATTTGCCGCGGCGTCTAATCTTTACTCGACCGCGCGCTTGCGTTCTCATATTGTTTCGTCCCACATAGCACCGAAGATTTAATAAATATTAAATATTTATTTTCAAAGTTCGCAGTATTTAGAATAAAGGTTAAGTAAAGCTTCCGTAAATATTTAAATGTCCGCACTTAAGCAAATCCCACGTGAAAAAGTTCCCGGGAGACTCTCGGGAATTTCCCGGGAGTTGACTCCCGGGAATCTCCTGGGAATTTCTCAGAAAAAATTCCCGCAAACTTGTTAACCCTTACGTGAAGCATTGTAGGTGTCTCTGAAACAAAAAACTTTTGTTTAAGGCGTAAAAAATTTTTGTAAGTATTTAAAAAGTTTCATTTAACACTAGGAAGTACCCAGAAGCATATTTAAAGTTTAGGTTATGAAATTTCAAATTCAGACAATTTTGTTGGTATTTTTGTATGTTATGTTTAATACTTCGAGAATGTTTTATAGTTAAAAAAAATTGATCAAAATGTTTTATTCTGTAATTTAGTAAATGTCTGTATACATAAAAGTTTAATAAAAATTAAAAATCAACGATATTTTTGAAGATATTTTAGTTGTTTTTCAAGAATTAAAAATATAAATATAAATTGATAAATAAATAATCAGCAGAAAAAATTTTAATTATGCGATAAAAACTTTTTGTTTGAAATTACATGGAATAAATAATTAACTGATTTATATTTAATTTGACGGAGACAGTTGATAAAAATCAATTGACCTAGGAGCAAATATTTGAAGGTTAATTGTAGATATTTGATTTTGACTGAGTTTAGGTAATATGATAATTGCTTCTCGTAAACGATTGAGCTGTTTAACATAAACTTTCCTGAAAAAGTTTATGAAAACGACCTGAACACTAGGAAAGTATTTTGAAACTTCCTAGTGATCATTTATCACGTTTTAAGGTTAACTTGTTATCGAAATTTAACTAACTTTTAGAGAAGTACCTGGAGAGATCCTAGTAATCGACTATTGATTTTTTTTCAGTTTAATACATTGGAAAATGTCGATTAATTACCTGGATCTCAGACTGAAACCTTGAATAGGTTTCTATAAGTAATTAACATGCAAAATATGATTAACCTAAACTTTAAATATGCTTCTGGGTACTTCCTAGTGTTAAATGAAACTTTTTAAATACTTACAAAAATTTTTTACGCCTTAAACAAAAGTTTTTTGTTTCAGAGACACCTACAATGCTTCACGTAAGGGTTAACAAGTTTGCGGGAATTTTTTCTGAGAAATTCCCGGGAGATTCCCGGGAATCAACTCCCGGGAGATTCCCGGGAGTCAACTCCCGGGAAATTCTCGGGAGTCTCCCGGGAACTTTTTCACGTGGGAATGTTTAGCGCGAACCTTGAGTGAAGCTTGAAATTAAATACTCGTTAAAGGTTCGGCTCGAAACTTGAGTGAAGCTTTAAATTAAACATTCGTTAAAGGTTCAGCTCGAACCTTGATTGAAGCTTGAAAAAAATATTTGTTGAATGTTCGCCCAGATAGCTGGATTTTAAAATTATCTAATCATAAAGTATTAATTGTATTAATAATAATAATATAATTAAAATAATTATATCTTTAATTTGAATCAGTTTAATGAATAAATTGATTTAAGAAATTTTAGTTATCAAAAATGAAAAAAAATAATAATTTCTTAAATTTAGGGACTCATACTTGATTAAGCAATTTTTTAGAGAGTTTAAATAACGAAATTAATTTTGAAAATAAATTTGGGTGACCGGGGATCGAACACGGGTTTGACGAACGCAAACGCAATACCTAACCAACCGAGCTATACGAGCAACTATGAATGGAAAAAAAATCTTGCTCTTAAGCTACAAGTGATTTTATTGGTTTGCGGAAAACGGCGAGATAATTTAAAACTGGATTTTTTGTTTTGACAGTATATAACCAAACAAAAATTATCTTAACCATCGAAGCAATTCGTGCCGTTTTCCGCAACCAATAAAATCACTTGTAGCTTAAGAGCAAGATTTTTTTTCCGATCATAGTTGCTCAAGGTTCGTGCTATAAACATTTGCTTAAGTGCGGACATTTAAATATTTACAGAAGGTTTACTTAATTCGTGTGTCAAACAAATCTATTTCAGGAGTCCCTAGTTTACGTTTAATTCTTTTAAACACTTCGTCAGATAACTCCCACTCTGTATCGATGTTAGAGTTTCTTGAAGCTTTGTCGGCATCTATATATTGTTTTGAGGGGATATAGGATGCTGTGATCCAAATTTTTCTTCTTTCGCTCCACTGCCAAATTTTGCAAGCCAGTGCATGCAACTTGGGATATTGCACACCGCCTGCCTTGTTGATATAGGCTGTGTACGTGGTATTGTCCACTCTCAGCAAAATTTCGCATTTAAACAATTGGTGCGCAATGCTTTTCAAAGCGAGATAAACGGCGAGGAGTTCCAGGTAGTTGATGTGGAGTTTTTTCTTTTTCGTTCCAGAAGCCTTGGGCGGATGATCCATTACAGTTTGCACCCCAACCAGTCATGGACGCTTCAGTATTTATTTCCATGGAAAAGACGTAAGACCTGATGGGATTGAAGCTGGATATGTGGAATGCCCACCATTCTAAGTCTTCTTGGAGAGTTTCTTTGATGATCATTGTGGCTTCGTAGTTGTTGTCGTTTAAGAGAAGGGCTAGAAACTTTTCTCTTTCGAGATTTTTACTGTATATCTTGCTGTATGCTACAGCCGGAGAACAGGCGTTTAGCACCCCTAACAGTTGAGCGAACCTACGAATTTTGCACCTAGAGCCTACCTGAAATTCTTTTAGTAATTCTGTTGTGCGAGTAATCTTTTTCTCGGGTAATTCTAAACTTAATTGTTTAGAATTCAGAATCAGTCCTAAGTAGGTACATTTTTGCGAAGGAATTAATGAGCTTTTCTGGAAGTTTACTATGAAGCCTAGTTTTGTTAGGGAGAAAATCGTTTAATTGGTGTTATTTTGGCATAATTCATAAGAATTGGCTATGCAGAGTATGTCATCTAAGTAGATGACCGACACAAATCCTCGTGATCTAAGGTAACTCATGATTGGTTTCATGAGTTTTGTGAATATGGAAGGACTGAGGCACAGTCCGAAGGTAGAACATGTGAACTCATATAGGGTGCCTCTAAATCGAAATCTTAGAAATTTTCTGGAATCATTATGGATCGGTATAAGAAGGAATGCATCCTGTAAATCTATTGAACACATAAAGGAATTCTCGTTTAGTTTATTTAATTTTTTCAGGTTTAGGATAAATCTATCAGAACCATCTGATTTTTGTCTCAGAAAGAAAGAAGATAAGAATTGAAATTCACAATCCTTGCATTTTTCAATTGCCTTTTTGGCTAGAAGGGTATTAATTGCTTTTTTCTAAGGATACAGTTTCCTCAGGTGAGTATTAGACGTTTTTTGGTGGGTGATCTTGATGAGGGGTTGATATAAGGGAATTTTATAACCTATTAGTGTGTTTACAACAAAAGCGTCTCGTGTGATTTTTTCCCACTCATGCAAGAATTGCTTGAGCCTACCGGCGACCTCTCTTACCTCAATTACTTCTTCTTGTTCGCTGGCGGATGACCCTGACTGCTCTGAGTTCCTCGAGGTTGATTTTTGTTCGTCCTCGGTTTCCAGTTGGATTGAGGTTTCCATTGAACCCTTTTGTAAGCCCCCCTCTGGTAGGTCTTCCCAGAAGGGTTCTTCCAGTTTCCCTGGTTTGACGTAGTGGACTTCCCCGGTACGGTCCTCGCAGGAGCTTTAATTTTTTCGCAGGCTTTTACGATCTACTGCGTCTCCTTGACCTGTTCGGAAAGCTTGGCACCATGTAGCCACTCGTCGGAAGTCTCCGCGTCGAGAGTGGCTTTTAAGTCTTTGTTCATCATCGGAGTGATGAACGATTTTCGGCATGTTGTTTGCTGATGAAAAATGTCTACCAGTAACCGTCTGACGTCGCTCATTCTTTCTAGGAAAATTAAGCGGTCGATTTCTTCTTCAGGGTCTTTTACAAGCATCGATATGGCAGAGGCTTGCGCAATTTGCCCGGTGCCGGCGCAGTTTTGTGTGAGAGTAAAGTGTTTATCTCGTTTTTTTAGGGCTAACTCGTTTGGATTTTTGCCCAAAGCCTTTAGAGTGTCATCATCGAAAGTATTTTCGTTATGTGACTTTACTTCTTCTTCGACTCCGTCGTTAACGGATGACTTGTTGTCTGTTGCGGTTATTGTCGTGGATTTTTCGTTAACGGTATTTTTGTCGACCCCATTTTCCGAGCTTATTGCTTGATTATTATTACCGTTTGTTTCGGCGCTCTCTTTGTTAGCCTCTGAAATTCAAATAAAAAAGAAATGTTTTAATTTTTATAACCTTTATTTTTTGTAAAGGTGCTATCGTGTGTTCGTATGCAACTGATGGTATTAGAGCAGATAAAAAATTAAAGATGGGGACTGACCGTACATATATAAATATACGTGAGTGTATATGTATATACGTATGTGTACGTTCCCGTGTTTCGGGACTTAAATGCAGATATAATACCTCGTGTGGAGGTTGAATATCTTATTGTTATTATAATTTTTTTTTTGACATACTAGAGCTCGTGGGGAACTCTGTAATGTTTTAGCTTGATTTTTGACCATTTGTTCCATCAAGATTGTGAGGTTAGAAAGTTTTTCCTCTACGTTTCATAATTTCTCCTTTATCTTTTTCCTAGATGAATGTCTCTCGCTGGATGTGCTCCTTGATCTTTTCCTTTTACTGGAACTTCCCATGATGTTTTTTGTGCTGAATTGTATAAAAAACTTTAAATAATCTAACGAGAACGCGCTGAATGTGCAAAGCGTGTTTCACAACCCCACATAGCACCGAAGATTTATTAAATATTTATTTTCAATGTTCGCAGTATTTAGAATAAAGGTTAACACGAAATGCAAAATTTTCTGCTCGCGTTTTTCAGACCCCGAAGCACACTTCGTCGACGTTTTTTTAATCAGGTGGTGTGATCATTTTTTCTCCGTATTCCTACCCTTCGCCTTAATCCTACCTACGCTAAGAAAAATTATTCAAGAGCAAGCTAGAGGGATCATGGTAGTACCCGCTTGGCCGATGCAACCATGGTTTCCCTCATTCATGTCGCTTGCAATAGAACCTGTCATATATTTTGACGCACATCCTGATTGACTAATGTCTCCTTGCATGAAAAAGATCATCCTCTGTCAAGAAGTCTTCGTCTGATGGCAGCGACATTATGCGGAAAGCGTTCCTAAAGAAGGGCATTCCTGAAGCATCATTGGATTTATTTCTGTCATCAATATCCGAAAATACAAGAAAACAATACTCGGGCGTCTTGAAAGAATAGGAAGCCTTTTCTATATCAAATAACTTCGATATGTTCCAGCCTGATACGAAGAATGTAATAGAGTTCTTGACATTGAAATTCAACAACGGAGCGAAATTCGGTACACTCAATACGGCTCGCTCATCAATTTCATTAATTTCTGGAATAGGCATGTCAAAAAACCTTTTTGCTAAACAGACTTTTCAAAGGAATCTTCAGACACAGAACGATTAAGCCCAAGAATTCATCAACATGGGACATCGATCAAGTATTTCAATACATGGAATCTTCAGACAGGTCTTCGGAAATAACAGAAACCTCGAAAAAAACAGCAACCTTATTGGCCCTTGTATCAGCCCATAGATTACAAACAATAGCTGCTATTTATATATTAAACATCAAAATTACACCAACAAAAATAACGATTAAAGTTCCGGACATAATAAAAACTTCCAGGCCAGGCCGATACCAACCCGAAATCATTCTTCCATTTTATAAAGAAAGACCCAACATATGTGCAGCAAAAGCTATCACGGATTACTTAGAATATACTAAGGACAAAAGAGGAAAGATCGAAAGTCTATTCATTTCCACCAGAAAGCCATTTAAAGCAGTTGGCTCTCAATAAATTTAACAAATTTTTTTTTAATAGGAATGCTATTATTATGGCGGCCTAAAAAGTGATAAATAAAAGATAGAAGTATAACTATTGACAGTTGCAATAAAATTATAAATGTTTTCAAAATAATTAAAATTATTGCGAGTAGGTATTATTTATGCCAGATTGAATCAAAATGAATCATGAAAGTTTTGAATATATTTTCGAATTGATTGAAGGTTCAAGAAGAAGTAATTCGTAAAAGCATTCAAAATTGGAAAATTTTTTTTCATTAAATATGGTTTAAAGAATGTTTTCAATGATTTAAAATATTTTAGACAACTTTGAATGTTTTTACGAATTATTTCTTCTTGGACCTTTAATCAATTCGACAAACTATTTAAAACTGTCATGTTTCATTTTGATGTAATCTGCCATAATGAATATTTGCAATAAATTGAAATATTTTATCGGACATTTATTCTTTTGTATATTTGAGTTATATCCTTCCATATTTTATTAACGAGATGAAAAATAAATGATCATAGGAAGGTCAATAAAAAGAAATCAAAATACTTTCTTTTCAAATAGCGACGTTTCGTTGGCTCAGGTTTGCCAACCTCTTCAGGCTAAAAATTTATTTAAACAAAACATTTATCATTTATTCTTTTATTAAAATTTTTATAGTTCTACTTTTCTACGCCATAATAAAAGCATTCTAATTAAAAAAAATTGTTTGTGATTTTAATTTTTTATTTATTACTTTTTGGTTCATAAAGAAAAGTTGCTTAGGTTTGATGGTTTTCAAAATGTGTATATTTAGGTAAATATATTTTTAGCAAATATTCTACTTCATAAACAAAGATCTTAAGAGATTCCATGAAATATTTAGAAGATTCTATAAAGTTTCTAAAAGGTGAAATATAATTTCTAAATATTTCTTTAGGTTTCTAAAAAGTTTCATCAAGTTTCTAAAAGGATCTATGAAGATTTCAGAAGATTTCTTGAAATTTTTAGATGCTTTCCTGAATTTTCTAGATATTTTCATGAAGTTTTAAAAATTTTGATGAAGATTTCCTAGATTTTTCCATTATGTTTCCAAAAAGTTCTACGAAGTTTATACATAGAAAGTTCCATAAAGATTCTAAAAGGTTATTCATTCAGTTTCTTCAAAAGTTCTACGAACTTTCTAGGTATAAAGTTCTATGAAATTTCAAGAAAGTACCATTAAGTTCCTAGAAGGTTTTATGAAGTTTCTGAAAAGTTCCATGAAGTTTTTAGGAAGTTTCATGAAAACTCTGAAAAGTTCTATGAACAGAAAGTTCCATGAAGTTTCTAGAAATTTCCGTGAATATTTTAGAAGTTTTCATGAAGTTACTATAAAGTTCCATGCACATTGTAGACGGTTTTATGAAATTACTAAAAGGCTTCATAAAACGTTCTAGAAAGTTTCATAAAGACTCTACAAGGTTTCATGAATGAAAAGTTCCATGAATTGTCTAGAAAGTTCTGTAAAGATTCTAGAAGGTTTCATTAAGTTTCTATGAAGTTCCATGAAGGCATTAAAAAGTTTCATTAAATTTTTTTTTAAATTCCACGACGTTTCTAGAAAATTCCACAAAAATTCTAGAAGGCTTCATGAAGTTTCTACGAAGTTTCATTAAGTTCCTAGAAAGTTCCATGAAGTTCTTAGAAAGTTTCATGAAAACTCTGAAAAGTTCTATGAACAGAAAGTTCCATGAAGTTTCTAGAAAATTCCAATGAAAACCCTAAAAAGTTTTATGAGGTTTCTAGAAGGTTCCATAAAGTATATAGATAATTCCATGAAGATAGTACAAGGTATTGTGAATATAATGTTCCACAAAGTTTCTCAAAAATTTCAAGAAATTTCTAGAAAATTCTACGGAATTTCTATAAGTTTTTATAAATTTACTAGAACGTTCTATGAAGATTCTAAAAGTCTTCATTAAGTTTCTAGACAGTTTCATTAATAGTTTCAAGATGGTTCTATGTCCTTTCTAGAAAATGACAAACCAATTTCATATAAAAGCATTCTAATAAAATGTCGACTTTTAAGAGTGTAATTACAGCATTACTAAATAAAATCAAAAAATAAGAAATATAACTCTAAACATCGACATGTAATCTCGAGAACGAGGCGCCAAGTATAATTTTACAATCAAACGAACTTACCTATACACTGAAAGACTTTTTGTTTCAAAAATTAATATAATTTGTTTCAAAATGAGGATAACTGTATTTTTGTACTATTTAGTCGTATGAAAGTACTATATAGTTTCTGACTAGAAAAAACTAAAAATTATTATGGACCATACTAATTTTTGGTATTATTTGGTTAGAAACTAGTACTTTCATACGACTAAATAGTACAAAAATACAGTTATCCTCATTTTGAAACAAATTATATTAATTTTTGAAACAAAAAGTCTTTCAGTGTACGTGAAATTCGACTGTAATTATACGAAGGCGCCTCGTTCGAAGATGATTACATCTTTTCCCACCCAACGGTGCCCAACATTGTGTCAATTTTTTCCCAATTATCATCACATTTATTTCTTATTTAAAAAAAAGAGAGAGGGACTCTTAAAATATGAGAGCGCAAGCGCGCGGACGAGTATAAGGTTATTCAAGTTGGGTGGGGGAAAGCCAAGATGGATGATGGCTGGTGCACAAACATCCGGCCTATCAGCCTATCAGCATTCATTCCCACGAGAAATTTCTCGTGAGAATGAATGCTGATAGGATGTTTGTGCACCAGCCATCATCCATCTTGGCTTTCCCCCACCCAACTTAAATAACCTTATAAATAAGACGCCGCGGCAAATTTTAAATTTAATACTCTGAACATTATGAAGTGTGTAACAACTGGACACTACTACATATAATCATCTTCGAACGAGGCGCCTTCGTATAATTACAATCGAACTTCACGTACAGGTAAGTTCGTTTGATTGTAAAATTATTCGCATTAAAATTGAGTTTGTTTTAATTCCTTTAAGAGAAATAAGATTGAAAAAAACTAATCCTGTTTAACCCCGTTGTCAGTTTAATGCAATTCAAAAAATAGGAAATCAGCCCCTAGTGGAAAAAACACGTATAATTATATGTATAATAATACGTATAAATATATGTATAATAATACGTATAAATATACATATAATAGTACATATAAATATACGTATATTTATACGTATAATTATACGTGTTTTTTTCAATAGGGGCTTGTCATTTCAAAGACACATTGTGGTGTGTTTTTACATGTTCTTTTACATCAAAGTGAAGTTGCTTATTAATTTTATATCTTAAATTTAAAAAAATAAGTCATTAAATGTTTATTTCGACTGATGTAAATACTTTATTAAGAATAAATACTGAAATGCCTGGACCATAAGTATAATGTTTATTGTGGTTTATTTTGAACAGGTTAATTATAATTTTTTGTGGGTAGCATTTACCAAAATTTCACTGTTAGAGAGTACCATAAAAGTTAGTTGAAATAACTAATTTTTCTAGTGATAAAAAATTATAAGTTAATTTTACCAAAAAAACTTTGTAATCACTCTAACGAACCCCTGCGCTTGGTAAAATTTTGGTAAACGGGAATGTAGGAAGTTTTTTTCGGTGTATATAATGAAGATACCAATAATATTACAAATGCATAGGGATCAAGTATGATAAATAATAAGTAAATAATATGTAACAAATAAAAAGTAATAAATATAATAATTTATGCATAATTATATTTTTTAAAGTATTAATGGTAACTTTTAAGAAATTTTGAATTACATATGTAAAATACTATCTGTATTTAAAATTTATTCTGGTTTATATTTTATTTTAATTAATACTGATTTATTTATTTATTTAATAAATGTTTAATTCTTTTTTAATCCAATTCAAGAAATGTTATCATTTTAATACCATATAATTTCTTTTTTATTCTATTGCAAGGACTGTTAGCATTTTAATGCCATCTAATTCCTGCTTCATCTTCATTCGTAATTCATCTGTTTGTGGACAAAAACGACATTAAAGTAGATAGAAGCGTTCTATCCTTTTCAATCCACTCCTTCTTACCGGCTAACTTATAGAAAAACAAATTAAAACGCATTTTATTTTGAAAAATAAAAAAAAAACGAAAAGAAAGCAATAATTTGTTTTTAAACAAATTACGTAAATAAAAAGGATCGTTTATATAAATTCATCTTTTATATTGGTGTTTAATAAAAACTATATTAAACCGTTTTAGAAAAATGATACATGATTAAAAGTTTTTGAAAATTAAAAATTTTTTCTTAACAATGCTATCTCCACTATACGAACCACATATCACCTTTATGAAAAAATTTGTTATGATGATAGGATTGTGGCCTTTTTCTTCTAAGCGACAGACAAATATGGTTTACTTAATGTTGTTATTTATGTTTTCTACATTTGCAATACCTTTTGTAAGTATTTTCAAAAACAATATGTATATTATATGTGACCGGTAAAACCCGAAGACCAGACGTTTCGCGAAATGCCTAGACAAATCGGGAAATACCAGCCAGACTGTTTACAAAACTATATGTCTATTTTCGAATATCAATTACACACGAAGAAAAATGGAAAAACAAATGTTTAGCGCGAATCTTGAGTAAAGCTTTAAATAAAATATTCGTTAAAGGATCGACTCGAACATTGATTGAAGAATAAAAAAAATATTCGTTAAATATTCACCCAGATAGCTGGTCTCTAAAATTATATCTAAGCTTTTATGATTAGATAATTTTAGAGAAGTCCTTTGTATGTCTTTATGATGTCTTCGAGACATTATCATCAAAGTCCCAGGATGTCCGTGGATAATAAAAGACGTCTTCAAGTCGTCTTTTAGACGTCCCAGTGCCCATTGGAATATTTAAAATAATTATATTTTTTAATTTGAATCAGTTCAATAAATAAATTGATTTAAGAAATTTTAGTTTTAAAAAATGAAAAAAAAATAATTTCTTAAATTTAGGGGACTCATACTTGACCAAATAATTTTTTAGAGACTTAACATAACGAAATTAATTTTAAAAATAAATTTAGGACTGGGGATCGAACCCGGGTTCGACGAACGCAAACGCAATACCAAACCAACCGAGTCCCTAAATTTAAGAAATTAATTTTTTTTCATTTTTCAAAACTAAAATTTCCTAAATCAATTTATTTAACAAACTGATTCAAATGAAAAAATATAATTATTTTAATTATAGTATTATTATTAATACAATTATTCTTCATAGTTTAATATAATTTTAGGAGAAAGTTCATCGTAATTCTTTAAAATACCCCAATAGTCATTCATAGTCATTCATAGTCAATTTGTGCGCATTTCACAAAAGTTTCGGTGCTATATACGCGAATTCTACAAATAACTTGTTTTAGAAAAACCACAAACTTCAATTCAAATTTGGTTAAAATCAATGTGTCATTTTAACAATTTATTTATTTATAACAACAAAAAATTTAAATTAAAAATTTGTAAAAATGACGTTTAATGTTATTAATATATAAAAATTATTGTTTTTAATGATGAAATTTTGAGGTTATGTTTTAACATTGATCAGAAAATGAGAATATCTGCACTAAAAGATAATGCATGACAAATTTTATGTTTTTTTGATAATTAATTTTATAACATTTTTAACAAAAAGACATCTCATTGTTAACCCTATTGAAAATCCCTGTACAATATCTTGTACAAGAAAATGTACATGTTCAGCAGCTGAACTTGTGCCTGTTCTGGTAAGAACATGTACAAGATCTTGTACAATTTCCGCACCAGAATTTGAAACGAGTTTTTGTATTAGAACTTGTACAAGATCTTGCACAAGATCGTGTACAAAAAAAATATATTTAATATTTGTATACACCGCCTAAATGTTTAACGTGCAAGACCTCCATATACATGTATACAAGCACGGTCCCCCATGGGACACGGGGTCAATAGTTAATGCCTGACCGGCACCGATGACGCAGAATTTCTTCCAGTCACCTACCAATTGACAATGCGACCGACCTATGTCACGATTGCCACTCTTGGTGAGAGCAGGGACCCTTCCAATCCCTGGAAACTCTACAGGTTTCCACCCGAGTTGGATTAATGCAATTCACACACCGAATGCGAAAGATGTGTGCACAATGTGCTAACGCACGCTAACCCCAAGCGATGTGGGCTGTAATCACCGCCACCACGAATCCATACCCAATGCCTGGCGGAATCCATACCTCCTGGGCTCCAGACACGTCCCATGGTACCATTCTACTCAGATATGAGTACCACTTTCCAATATCCGGGGAACCGGAGGCCATACTGGCGGTCGGTTACCGTTTAAATACGACAACATACACCACATATATGCCAAGACCAACCGGAAGGTAGTGATTTCCGAAAAACTCGGAACTACTTCAGGTCAAGGCAAGCGGAAACACGTGCCGAAGCCACCATCATTTACCATTAGCCTATTGGAACATCACGATTGAACCATTCGGCATTTTGGGATGCTTATTGACTAATGTTACACAGGTTTGTTAATTGTTGGCAGCGGCGAGATTGATGCCCGAAAAACTCTAAAGCAAACCTCCTCATACAATAACAGTTGCAAGTATAATACAGACGACCGTCCTTTACCATTACGGGAGTTCACTATCATAACCGTGTCTTTTGGGACGCATTCTCAATTATCCGACTCGCACGGATCGCATTAAGGACGGACGAACAAATATTTGACTTGCATGAACGCCTCTGCACTGCCAGCCCCTAGCTGGGACTCTGCTCTCGTTCCAGCAAGGGGTACCCTTTAGTCGACTCTTACGACACGCAGTAACCTACGGGCCCTATTCTGATGCCGGGGCCGCCACGGCGAAATATTTGTATACAAGAAAATGTACAAGAACATGTATATTTTCTCGTACAGGTTCATTTATGTCTTCGATTAGTGGAAATTAAAAACTTTAAAGGCTGCGCAGTAGTTTTCTTAGGACTTTACAGCTGCGCAATAATTTTTGGCATGCTTAAGTACAGTGGAAAGTGTCTATTACGAATTTCAAGGGACCGGGCAATTTGTTTCGTTATAGGGAGTTTTCGTAACATCGAGTGAGCAAAAAAATAACAATATTTTATACTAAATTTTTATTTTAAAGGAATATACTCAATTAAAGAAAAAAACAAATTTTTGTGATCATGAAAAAAATTATTTATAATAGTCTGTAATTTTAAATTGAGTGTTTCTGCTTTGCCATGTATGAATTACTGAAACCTTTTCGTCTATAGAAAAAATCTTTTACAAGCCACGCACAATATTAGTCACATTCGACTTGTAGAAAACTCAAACAGACTAAATTAATTTTTCACAGTAACAAATACTTTTTATATATATCTACCTACCATAAAAATCTATGTGGCAGCAATAACAGTACACCACAGTAAATAAATGAAACAAAGTTAGGAGAAAAAATTTTTCGTTTTGAGATATTGTACTTGCGTTATAGTGAGTGATTGCTTCGTTAAAGAGAGTGTATGTATATACAGCTTTAAATACAAAGCAACTAATTTGAACAGATGTTTACGTTAAGGAGAGTTTTATCTTATAAAGAGTTTCGTTATAAAGAGTTTTCACTGAAAAAGGTTTTAATAATTCTAAATTATTAAAATCTCAAATTTTTTTTTTAAAAAAAAGAAAATTTTTAAATGAACTTGTACAAGAACATGTACAACAAAATATATATTTACTTGTACAATATCTTGTATAAGTTCTCGTACAAGAACTTGTTCCAAATTCTGGTGCCGAAATTGTACAAGATCTTGTACATGTTCTTACTAGTACAGTTACAAGTTCAGCTGCTGAACATGTAATTTTTCTTGTACAAGATCTTGTACAGGGTTTTTCAATAGGGAACCCATTTGAATAGACAACTTTAATCAAATGTCTGTATGCTATTTTACATAATCGCATGATACCATCACATGCGTGAGAACACATTCGCATGACTAAAACTCAAATATTATTCACTGTGTATGTTCACTAGTGCAGTCATCATTTCATGAATGCGATATGCGTGCGTTATGACGTTATTAACCTTTAATGAATATTTAATTTAAAGCTTCACTCAAGTTTCGCGCTAAACATTTGCTCAAATGCAGACATTTAAATATTTACAGAAGCTTTAGTTAACATTTATTCTAAATCCTGCGAACATTGAAAATAAATCTTTAATAAATATTTATTAAATGTTCAGTGTTACGTGGGTGTGTTTCGAAAGCAAACTTCTCAACTCAACATCGTTTAACTTCGGATTCTTGTTGGGTTGATCTGTAATTCTCGCGTGCTTATAATCGTGCCGGTTTAAATAAAGTTAATAAAATAATAAATAAATATATAAATTAAAAAAAATAATAATAATCTTCATTAATCAAAATCAGATTAAAATTTAACTCAGAACAACATTTTTTACAATCTGTATAATACGTAATTTGCCCACCTCGCGTGCCAGTTTGAGTTAACCGAGTTCTTACTTCTGAGCGGCGGTTCTAACTCACCTACCTTTTCAGAAAGCACTCCTTAACTCGACTTAACTAAGTTTTACTTACGCCTAAATCGACTTTGGCATTTTGCGAAATGCTTAGGAAATTCGCGACATACTAAGGCAAATAGGGAAATACCTAAGAATGACAAGGAAATTTGGGTAATACCTAATATTCTATAGGTATTTACACACAAAAAACCTAGTCTCATTTTTGTTGAAAATCAAAATGAGCTAATGCTAAACGAGAGACAGTGGCGCCACCAACCTGGTTCATTTTTGTTGCATATCAAAATGAGCCGCCTACACGGGTAATTCTGAGTTCAGTTTTTTTCTGTGTACCTAGTGTTGATAAATAAGCTAAAATTAGTTTAGGGATTAGGAAAACCCTTATATAATTTGATAGGCACGTTACTGATCACACTTACTGCTTACGAATCTCTCATCTTCATAAACAGTCAGTCGACAGAGTCGCTTCAAACTGTCGAGAATGTAATATTGTATATTGATAATATACAGGGTGTTCCAAAAGTATAGAAACTTGAAAATATCTCGAAAAGTACGAATTTTTGTAAAAAATGTTCAAGACAAAAGTTGTTCCAAACAAAAAGATGTACATCTTTGAAACAAAAAAAATTAGGCTCAGAGCCCAATGTTGGGCCCTACAATGAAAAAAGTGGTTTTCTTAAATGAGACCACTAATTTTCAGTATCAAATTCGTAATCCCCCTGAAATTCTGCGTTCAGACATGTGGTATAAGTGCTCAAAATATTGGGCCCAATACAAGATATTGGGTCCAAAATTTATCAACAGATAAATAAATTTTAAAAAATCGCATCTTGGAGGGATTTTGAGATCACAGGATTAGAAATTGAGCATAGAGCCCAATGTGAGGGCCCAATATTTTTGGAATTTGTACCACAAGTCTAAGCCCAGAATTTCATAACGATTACGAAATGGAAGGAAACTAATTTTTTTACTGTAGGCCTTACATTGGGCTGCGGAATCTTACATTGGGCTCTGTGCCCAAATTGAAAAGTAGCTTTGAATTTTTAATCCTGTGACCCCAAAAACTCCAAAAGATGCGATTTTATAAATTTATTTATTTGTCAAAAAATGTCGAGCCCAATCCCAGACATTGAGCCCAATATTTTTTGGCTTTTGTAGTATAAGTCTAAACCCAGAAATTCATTGGGATTACGAATTGGATACTGAAAATTAAGGGGTTTCCTAAATTTTTTTGCCCTAAAATAGAAGGTTTTTAAAAGATCGTGTACTCATAAGTTTTAAAATATAATTGATCAAAAGTTTTTACATGTTACTATATACGTCAAGAACTATTTAAAAAAAAATTGCGATTTAAAAAAATATTATTATGCTCCTTCTACAGAGGTCGCTATGTACACTGGTCAAAATCAAGGTCCTTTACGGTAACCACTGTAGCTCATCGCAGAATCATCTAAAATAAAAAAATCAAACGTGATTTTAAAGTTTAAGACCTAATACAGGTCCTAAACCTCGAGATATTAAAAAAAATCAAAAATTAAAAAAATGGCAAGCTTTGGAACCCAAAAAACTGAAAAAACGCCATTTTTTTGACAATCAATCACTCACAAAAACCTGATTATTGAATATTTTAAATATATTAGAGGTTTAGGACCTGCAAAAACTTCCACTGAATCGAATGCAACTTGAATTTTTGAAATCGGTCAAACGGTTTTTGAGTTCTACTGGTTACCATTTTTAAATATAGTGTTTTGAGAAAAAAGCGTTTAAAGTTTTAATATCAAAAGGTTATAATGAGTCAAGCAGAAGTAACTAAATCAGCTTAAAAATTCTTACTCAGGGGTTTTTGGGGTCGCTGATTACGAATATGATGTCAGATTTTAAAAATTCAAAATGGCGGATCCAATATGGCGGACATGAAAGTTAAAAATCAATTGCATTTACTCGAAACTTGGTACTCGGGGGTTTTTGGGGTCGCTGATTACGAATATGATGTCAGAATTTAAAAATTCAAAATGGCGGATCCAATATGGCGGACGAAAATTTTAATACTAATCGGATTTGCTCGAAAATGATGAAATGATATGAATATGATGAATTGTCCGTACTGGATCCATGACCATATCGGGTTTATTATCAGCAAACCAAAAAACCTTTTTTATATTTGAATTTTCGAATTCTGTCATCATATTCGTAATCAGCGATCCCATAAACCCTTTCAGTAAGAATTTTGAGACAATCCAAGCATTTTTTAAATTTGTCCGCCATCTTGGATCCGCCATTTTGAATTTTTAAAATATTACTTCAGATTTGTAGTCATCGACCTCAGAAACCCCCAAATAGTAAATTTCGAGCCAATCTAAACACTTTTTAAAAAACTTGTCAGCCATATTGGATCCGCCATTTTGAATTTTTAAAATCTGACATTAAATTCGTAATCAGAGACCCCAATAACCCCCGAGTAACGAATTTCAAGCAAATCCATTCGCTCGGTTTATCGTGGTCACGAAAGGGTTAATTATACGATCTGTAGACGCAATATATATATATGTATTTTGTTAAATAACTTAAGATTATGAGCGAATTACGATCTAATGATTTAATCACACATTCTTAACATACTTTCCTATCAAAAAATGAAAAAAAAATTCGATTTTTTTGACCAAAAAAATTTAGGAAACCCCTTAATGGGTTTTATTTAAGACAACTAATTTTTTTTACTGTGGGCCTCACATTGGGCGGCGGAATCTTACATTGGGCTCTATGCCCAATTTGAAAATTAGCTTCCAATTTCTACTTTTGTCATCTCAAAATCTCTCCAAGATGCGATTTTTTAAAATTTATTTATCTGTTGATAAATTTTGGACCCAATATCTTGTATTGGGCCCAATATTTTGAGCACTTATACCACATGTCTGAACGCAGAATTTCAGGGGGATTACGAATTTGATACTGAAAATTAGTGGTCTCATTTAAGAAAACCACTTTTTTCATTGTAGGGCCCAACATTGGGCTCTGAGCCCAATTTTTTTGTTTCAAAGATGTACATCTTTTTGTTTGGAACAACTTTTGTCTTAAACATTTTTTACAAAAATTCGTACTTTTCGAGATATTTGCAAGTTTCCATACTTTTGGAACACCCTGTATTATATTTGTTAATGTTAATGGGTTGTACATTTATTTATACCTGAAATAATAACAGGTTATGGGCCTAGTTGTCTAGTGGGATGAGTGAAAAAGTTTTTATGTTTCACCATTTATAAGAAGAGAGAATAAAGTATTTTTAGGAGCACGTGCACGCTTCAGTGAAAAAAATTTGAAAAGTTACATGTTGGAGCCGCTAAATGGAAATAATTATTACAACTGGAAGTTCAGGATACAACTCATATTGGAAGAAAACAAAGTGTTTGATATAACAAGTGAAGCAATTAACGTTGCAGCGTTTACGAAAGACAAAGAGAAAAATTAATTCAAACGGAAAGACAACAAAGCAAAAAGTTTGATTGTGCAGTTTGTAGCTGATACCGAGTTGGAATGTCTTCGAGATCAAGACACAGCATACAAGATGTGGAAAACTTCGGAAACAAAATATGAAACGAAAGGTCTACCAAGTAAAATGTTCCTGAAAAAGGAGCTACTCGCATTGAAACTCGAGGACAGTGAACCTTTGGACAAATACATACACGATTTCGAGGAAATTGTGAGGCAATTAAAATCCAGTGGAACTGAGATGGACGAGGAAGATCTCACCTGCAATCTTTTACTCGGGTTACCAAAATCTTATCAAACAGTTGTCACTGTAATTGAAAATTTACCGAAAATCACACTTGAAGAGGTAAAAATAAAACTACGAGGAGAATTTGAAAAGAAAAAGTTGACTGAAAATCAAGGTACATCAAATAACCCAGGTGAAAATGATCCTCACGAATGACGTGTGGAATTCGTCCGGAATTCGTCCAAATTTGCTTAAGAATTCGTTTAGAATTCGTTCAGATTTCCTGTCGAATTCTGGAAAACGCCGTGTGGCGATTTGAAACAGAATTCGTCCATAATTTAATCGGAATTCGTGCGACTTTGATAAGAAAAATGAATACAAAAAAATTTTCTCTTAAATTTCCGACTGAATTTCGTACGGTATTCGTGCGAATTGCTAACGAATATTTTAAGAACAGTTCGTGCGGATTCCTATAAGAAATTGATAGAAATTCCGAACGGAAATTTGGATGAAAAAATTTTTTAAAAAAATATTCGCCCACTTTTCCGACCGCATAGTGCGCGGTATTCGTACGAATTACTAACAAATTCTTTAAATAATCTTCGTGTGGATTCCTATAAGAAATTGATAGGAAATCCGCAAGGAATTTTGGCTGAAAATTTTTTTTAAAAAAATATTCGCCCCCTTTTCCGACCGAATAGTGCGCGGTATTCGTAAGAATTACTAAGGAATTCTTTAAATAAACTTCGTGTGGATTCCTATAACAAAATGATAGGAATTCGGAACGGAATTTTGGGTAAAAAATTTTTTTAAAATAATATTCGCCCAATTTTCCTACCGAATAGTGCGCGGTATTCGTACGAATTCCTATCAATTTCTTATAGCAATCCACACGAAGTTTATATAAAGAATTCCTTAGTAATTCGCACGACTACCACGCACTATTCGTTCGGAAAAGTGGGCGGATATTTTTTTAAACAAATTTTTCATCCAAAATTCCGTTCGGAATTCCTATCATTTTCTTATAGGAATCCACACGAAGTTTATATAAAGAATTCCTTAGTAATTCGCACGAATACCGCGCAATATTCGGTCGGAAAAGTAGGCGAATATATTTTTAAAAAAATTTTTCATCCAAATTTCCGTTCGGAATTCCCATCAATTTCTTATAGGAATCCTCACGAAGTTTATTTAAAGAATTCCTTAGTAATTCGCACGAATACTGTATACTATTCGGTCGGAAAAGTGGGCGGATATTTTATTAAACAAATTTTTCAGCCACAATTCCGTTCGGAATTCCCATCAATTTCTTATAGGAATCCACACAAAGTTTATTTAAAGAATTCCTTAGTAATTCGCACGAATACCGCGCACTATTCGTTCGGAAAAGTGGGCGAATTTTTTTTTAAAAATATTTTTCAGCCTAAATTCCGTTCGGAATTCCTATCAATTTCTTATAGGAATCCACACGAAGTTTATTTAAAGAATTCCTTAGTAATTCGCACGAATACCGCGCACTATTCGGTCGTAAAAGTGGGCGAATATATTTTTTAAAAAAATTTTTATCCAAAATTCCGTTCGGAATTCCCATCAATTTCTTATAGGAATCCACACGAAGATTATTTAAAGGATTTGTTAGTAATTCGTACGAATACCGCGCACTATTCGGTCGGGAAAGTGGGCGGATATTTTTTTAAACAAATTTTTCAACCAAAATTCCGTTCGGAATTCCCATCAATTTCTTATAGGAATCCACACGAAGTTTATTTAAAGAATTCCTTAGTAATTCGCACGAATACCGCGCACTATTCGTTCGGAAAAGTGTGCGAATATTTTTTTAAAAATATTTTTCAGCCTAAATTCCGTTCGGAATTCCTATCGATTTCTTATAGGAATCCACACGAAGCTTATTTGAAGAATTCCTTTGTAATTCGCACGAATACTGCATACTATTCGGTCGGAAAAGTGGGCGGATATTTTTTTAAACAAATTTTTCATCCAAAATTCCGTTCGGAATTCCTATCATTTTCTTATAGGAATCCACACGAAGTTTATATAAAGAATTCCTTAGTAATTCGCACGAATACCGCGCAATATTCGGTCGGAAAAGTAGGCGAATATATTTTAAAAAAAATTTTTCATCCAAATTTCCGTTCGGAATTCCCATCAATTTCTTATAGGAATCCACACGAAGTTTATTTAAAGAATTCCTTAGTAATTCGCACGAATACTGTATACTATTCGGTCGGAAAAGTGGGCGGATATTTTTTTAAAAATATTTTTCAGCCTAAATTCCGATCGGAATTCCCATCAATTTCTTATAGGAATCTACACGAAGTTTATTTAAAGAATTCCTTAGTAATTCGCACGAATACCATACGAATTTCGGTCGAAAATTTTTTTTGTATTCATTTTTCTGAAAAAAGTTGCACGAATTCCTATTAAATTATGGACGAATTCTGTTTCAAATCGCCACACGGCGTTTTGCAGAATTCGACAGGAAATCTGGACGATATCTAAACGAATTCTTTTGGAAATCTGGACGAATTCCAAACGAATTCCTTACGAATCATTTGCACCTGGGAATCAAGCGACGTTTTAAGCAAATCGGCAAGGTTGCTATAGATGCGGTCAAATGGGTCATCACAAGTGGCAGTGTAAAAATGTAAACACCAACCAGAGGGACCATGAACAAGGATGGGACCAATCTCAAGGACAATTCCCGGGTGATAATCAACAGAAAAGAAATTTTCAACGAGGAAGAGGAAACTACAGAGGCAACTACAGGGGCAATTACAACAGGTATCAACGAGGTCTAGGTAAAAACAATTATTATAATAATAGATCGGAGTCAAATTTTGATCAAAGTAACAGCGAGGAAAATAATTTCGATGATAACGAGTGTAATAATACAGATAGGAGCGTTGTTTTTCTTAGTCAAGTCATGAACGAAAATAAAAACGAACAATTCTGAAACAAGCAATTTAGATTTTTTTATCGATTCGGGATGTACTGATCATATGATAAATAAAAAAAAATTTTAACAGATTTAATAATGTTAGATAAACCTATTCAAATAGCTATGGCTAAAGATAAACAATTTTTAACGGCTACAGGTGTAGGTAACATTAATGCTTGTAGTAACGTAAATAACAAAATGATTGAATGCAGAATTAAAAATGTTTTGTACGTTCCAAATTTAAGAAAAAATTTATTATCGATTAAAAATTTGGAAATGCAAAATTTGAAAGTAATTTTTGAAAAAGGTTCTGTGAAATTGTTCGATAAATTAAATAATCTAGTAGGACTAGGAAAAGAAATAATTTATACGAAATATCATTCACTGTCTCAAATTCAAAATCTTTAAATGTTGAAAGAATGACCGATGACGAGTTTACAAAATGGCATAAAAGGTACGGCCATGTAGGTTATTCAGGTCTCGAAAAATTGATTAAAACACAAATGATTGACGGTATCGATAAGAGTATTAAAATTTCGAAAGTAGAATTTTGTGAACCGTGTGTGAGCGGAAAAATGTCACGCATACCATTTAGCACTAGAACAAAAGTAATCGAGTTTTAGAGATTATACACTCAGACTTGTGCGGCCCTGTATCCCCGACTTCACAAAATGGAAATAAGTATTTTTTAACTTTTATTGATAATTTTTCAAAATTACAGTCGTATATTTAATTAAACAAAAAAGTGAAGTATTTGAAAAGTTTAAAGAATACATCAGTTTAGTGGAAGCAAAGTTTAACAGTAAAATTTCTAAACTAAGATGTGACAATGGTAGTGAATATTGTTCAAATGATTTAATCAAACTTTGTCGAGAAAAAGGAATTGTTTTAGATTATACAGTAAGATATATACTCCTCAGCAAAATGGAAAAGCTGAACGCATGAATAGGAGTATTGTCGAGAGATGCAGAGCCATGCTTGTCGATTCTGAAATGCCAAAAAGATTTTGGGACGAATCAGTTTTATTTGCAGCCTATGTTTTAAATTGATGTCTAACTACGAATGTAACGGGTGTAACACCGGCTGAAGTTTGGTATGGCGAAAAATCGAATGTTAATAATTTACGAATCTTTGGATGTATAGCGTACAGTCATATCCCAAAAGAAATTCAAAAAGGCAAATTTGATTCGAAAGTTAAAAAATGTATAATGTTAGGATACGCGACAACTGGTTATCGGTTATGGAACATTGAAAAAGAAAAAGTGATAATTTCGCGTGATGTAAAGTTTGATAAAAATAATTTTTGGTTCAAGAAAAAGAATAAAATTTATGTAAATTGCGATGAAGAGAATATCGAAATAATTAAAGAAAAAGAAATTGAAGTCGAAAATGATGAATTTTTTGAATTTGAGGAAGGGAATGATAATTTAGAAAGAGAAATTGAAAAATCGAACGACGATGAAGCGATAGCGATAAGAAAAAGTAAAAGAATTTCAAAATCCCCCGAGAGATACAATGATTACGAAATGTATATAGCTTTTAATGCCATGCAATTCATTGATAATGTACCGTTAAATTTTGATGAATTAAAAGATAGAAAAGATAAGAGTTTATGGTTAGATGCAGTAGATAGAGAAATAAAGTCGATAAATGATAATAAAACGTGGAAAGAAGTAAAGAAACCAGAAAGTGTGCAAATTTTAGATACGAAATAGGTCCCTACTGAAAATCCCTGTACAAGATCTTGTACAATTTCCTGTACAGGATCAGCAACTGAACTTGTACAAGTTCTGACCAGTTCCTGTACAGAAAAATGCATACGAATTTGGAACAAGTTCATGTGTGAGATTTTGTACAAGAAAACGTACATGATCTTGTACAATTTCATGTATAAGTACTTGTACATGAACACGTCCATGTTCTTGCACATGTTAATTCATGTTTTTCTTTACTAAAAATTAAAAACTTCAAAGGCTACGCAATAGTTTACTTTAACCTTTACAGCTGTGCAATAGTTTTTAGCATGCATGAGTTACGACTCTTATTGGTTAAAAATTAAGCATGAACGTGTTCATGTATAAGTACTTATACATGAAATTGTACAAGATCATGTACATTTTCTTGTACAAGTATCTTTCTTGTACAAGATCTTGCACCAGATCTTGTACAAGATCTTACACATGAACTTGTTCCAAATTCGTATGCATTTTCCTGTGCAGGAACTGGTCAGAACTTGTACAAGTTCAGTTGCTGATCCTGTACAGAAAATTGTACAAGATCTTATACAGGGATTTTCAGTAGGGGTATTTACATACAAAGATTACGAAGAAAAAGAATGCGATAAATATAAAGCGAGAATAGTAGCGAGAGGTTTTGCACAGAAAGACGTTTCGATTTATAGTGAAATTTATTCACCAGTTTTAAAAATGTCCACTTTGCGATTAATTCTAGTTTTGGGAAATCAATTTAATTTCTTTTTCCAACAATTAGATGTGAAATCAGCATTTCTTAACGGTGTATTATAGAAGAGTGTTTATATTTACACTGAAAAAGTCTTAAGCGATCAGCACCCACACAGCACAGTATATTGCTGTAAGTTTACCTCAAGCTTACATGTAATTTTTGTAAGCTAACCCTGTAAGCTTCAGGTAAGGTCGAGGTAATATAAAAATGTCCGCCATACAGTAAGCTTACACAGTAAGGCCATAGTAAACTTACATGGCAATGTCACTGTAAGGTTACAGTAAGCTTACACGGCAAGTTTTCAAAGGTATCAATAAATAATTTTTTAAAAATATTTATGCGCAGTAGCTTTCTATGGCACTTACGAATGCGCAGTAAATTTTTTTTAAGCAAACCCTACCGGGGTTTTATATATAAATGACAAAATAAATATAATTGTGCAAAACAATTTATTGTTTACTGTAAGTTGATAAATTAATACTTTGTTATTTGTTAGCAATTAATATAAGCTTACCGTGTAAGCTTACTGTAACCTTACAGTGATCTTACCGTGTATGCTTACAGTGATCTTACCGTGTAAGCTTACGCATGTAAGCTTACCATGACTTTACCATGTAAGTTTACCATGGCATTACTGTGTAAGCTTACTGTATGGCGGACATTTTTATATTACCTCGACCTTACCTGAAGCTTACAGGGTTAGCTTACAAAAATTACATGTAAGCTTGAGGTAAGCTTACAGCAATATATTGTGCTGTGTGGGCAGTTCCAACAGTGGAAATGCAGTAGCTCTTTGCTTTGGAGTGTCTGGAGCATGATTTTGAGCAACCTCTATGCTAAATGTTGGGCGAGCAGATGTTCCACGTTATTGTTACCAAGATTTGGTGATGCTGCAGCATCAGACTTGGGCACTCAGAGCACCCAAGATGGGAAACAGTTAGCCCCACAATGAAGTTGTGCAGAATCTCTTTATTTGGTGCTTCTCATACATGCGTTGGGAATTCTAAACGCCCAAGACTTTTTCAGTGTATCCTCCTAAAGAAATAAAATATAAAGGAAATAATATTCTAAAACTTTTCACGTCTCTCTATGGATTAAAACAAAGCTCTAAATGTTGGAACAAGGAAATTAATGATTATTTAGAGAAATTGAATTTTAAGCGTTCTGAAAATGATTTTTGCTTGTATATATTGTATGAAGAACAAGTTTTCTTACAATTAGTCATTTACGTTGATGACATAATTTTATTTGGTCCATGTAATAACTCGGGGCAATAAATAAAACATCAATTAATTACAACTTAGTAATTATAAAAGTTTATTAAAAAAGCAATGAGGTAGTCAACTACAAAGCTCGACTAAGACTAAGTATTAAGTACCTTTCACACGCATACTCGCTCTATATTAAACTTAGATGGCAGCACCTTACGGCGGTATACTACTATCTAAATATTGACAGCTTAAACAAAATCAAAAACAAATTAATGTCAAGATTCAAAATTTCAGTTAAAGGCAAAATTAAACATTTTCTGGGTTTAGATATTTTTTACGACAAAAAATCAGGGATACTCGAAATAAATCAATCCAAATATACGGAAAAATTGTTAAATAAATTTGGTATGGAAAATTGTAAAAGTTCTGATATTCCGATTGATCCGAAACTGAAATTCGATTTAGTTATCGAAAATGGCAAAACTACCGAGAAACCTTTCCGAGAGTTAGTAGGTTGTTTAATGTATCTGATGCTAGGGACAAGACCTGATATTTGTTACAGCGTAAATCATTTCAGTCGATACCAAAACAAGGCTACCGATGAAGCGTGAAATTATTTGAAAAGAGTTTTAAGATATTTTAAATCTACGAAAAATCTCGGATTGAGATATGAAAGAACTTCAAATTTTAAATCTGAATTAACGTGTTATGTTGATGCCGACTGGGCAGCTTTCAGAAGCGTTATGGATCAAAAAGATTTTGAATGATATAAAAATTTAAGTTACGAAAATTAAAGTTTACGAAGATAATCAAGGTTGTATCGCGTTAATCAAAAGTCCGTTGAACAACAAGAGAGTTAAACATATCGATTTAAAGTATCACTTTATTTGTGAAAACGTTGTAAAAGGTTTAATTGACCTACAATACATTGATACTAAATGTAATCAAGCAGATTTTTTAACAAAAGGTTTACCAGTTACACCTTTTACAAGGTTTGTAAAATTAGTAGGTTTAAAGGAATAAGCTTTGAAATAAGAACACTCTTTTAGCGAGGAGGGGTGTTGATAAATACGCTAAAATTAGTTTAGGGATTAGGAAAATTCTTATATAATCTGATAGGCACGTTACTGATCCCACTTACTGCTTACGAATCTCTCATGGTCATAAACAGTCAGTCGACAGAGTCGCTTCAAACTGTCGAGGATGTAATCAGTCACTATATTGATAATATGTATATTATATTTGTTAATATTAATGGGTTGTACATTTATTTATACCTGAAATAATAACACCTACAAATTTGTCGAAATACCTGGTCTTCGTGTTTTACCCGTACCATAATATAGGGGAGAGTGACAAACAGTGGGACACCTTTTTTCAAAGACATATTTATATGTCAATTTTACATATTTTTGAACACATTTTGGTATTACCATAAAATTTGAGCTCTTTTCTACACAATGCACACATTATATTGTGATTAAATAGATAAATTTAAAGTTTTTAGAACTTAATATGTTTTTCTTCTTTTGAAGGATTGTGTTCAACAGTGGGATACCTATTATTAAATACCCAATAATTATTATTTAAATAATAATATTTTGCTGCATACTTTGTACCCAGGTAGCACGTAAACTTGCAGCAACCTTGCGGCAAGCTTCAAATGTCCCACCCCAGGTGCAAATGATTCGTAAGGAATTCGTTCGGAATTCGTCCAGATTTCCGAAAGAATTCGTTTAGATTTCCTGTCGAATTCTGGAAAACGCCGTGTGGCGATTTGAAACAGAATTCGTCCATAATTTAATAGGAATTCGTGCGACTTTTTTCAGAAAAATCAATACAAAAAAAAATTTTGACCAAATTTTCGACCGAAATTCGTATGGTATTAGTGCGAATTACTAACGAATATTTTAAAAACAGTTCGTGTGGATTCCAATAAGAATTTAATAGGAATTCAGAACGGAATTTTGGCTAATAAATATTTTGAAAAATATATTCGTCCACTTTTCCGACCGAAAAGTGCGCGGTATTCGTGCGAATTACCAACAAATTCTTTAAATAAACTTCGCGTGGATTCCTATAAGAAATTGATAGGAATTCCGAACGGAATTTAGGCTGAAAAATATTTTTAAAAAAATATTCGCCCACTTTTTCGAACGAATAGTGCGCTGTAGTCGTGCGAATTACTAAGGAATTCTTTAAATAAACTTCGTGTGGATTCCTATAAGAAATTGATGGGAATTTCGAACGGAATTTTGGCTGAAAAATTTGTTTAAAAAAATATCCGCCCACTTTTCCGACCGAATAGTATGCAGTACCTATTCGTGCAAATTACTAAGGAATTCTTTAAATAAACTTCGTGTGGATTGCTATAAGAAAATGATAGGAATTCCGAACGGAATTTTGGATGAAAAATATTTTTAAAAAAATATTCGCCCACTTTTCCGAACGAATAGTGCGCGGTAGTCGTGCAAATTACTAAGGAATTCTTTAAATAAACTTCGTGTGGATTCCTATAAGAAATTGATAGGAATTCCGAACGGAATTTTAGCTAAAAAATTTGTTTAAAAAAATATCCGCCCACTTTTCCGACCGAATAGTATGCAGTATTCGTGCGAATACCGCTCACTATTCGGTCGGAAAAGTGGGTGAATATTTTTTTAAAATTTTTCACCCAAAATTCCGTTCGGAATTCCTATCATTTTCTTATAGGAATCCACACGAAATTTATTTGAAGAATTTGTTAGTTATTCTTACGAATACCGCGCACTATTCGGTCGGAAAAGTGGGCGAATATTTTTTTAAAAAAAATTTTCGGCCAAAATTCCTTGCGGATTTCCTATCAATTTCTTATAGGAATCCACACGAAGTTTATTTAGAGAATTCCTTAGTTATTCGCACGAATACTGCCCACTATGCGGTCGGAAAAGTGGGCGAATATTTAAAAAAAAAAATTTTCAGCCAAAATTCCTTGCGGATTTCTTATCAATTTCTTATAGGAATCCACACGAAGTTTATTTAAATAATTTGTTAGTAATTCGCACGAATATCGCGCACTATTCGATCGAAAAAGTGGGCGAATATTATTTTAAAAAAATTTTTCACCCAAAATTCCGTACGGAATTCCTATCATTTTCTTATAGGAATCCACACGAAGTTTATTTAAAGAATTCCTTAGTAATTCTTACGAATACCGCGCACTATTCGGTCGGAAAAGGGGGCGAATATTTTTTTAAAAAAATTTTTCAGCGAAAATTCCTTGCGGATTTCCTATCAATTTCTTATAGGAATCCACACGAAGTTTATTTAAAGAATTCCTTAGTAATTCGCACGAATACCGCGCACTATTCGTTCGAAAAAGTGGGCGAATATTTTTTTAAAAATATTTTTCAGCCTAAATTCCGTTCGGAATTCCTATCAATTTCTTATAGGAATCCGCACGAACTGTTCTTAAAATATTCGTTAGCAATTCGCACGAATACCGTACGAAATTCGGTCCGAAATTTGAGAGAAAATTTTTTTGTATTCGTTTTTCTTATCAAAGTCGCACGAATTCCGATTAAATTATGGACGAATTCTGTTTCAAATCGCCACACGGCGTTTTCCAGAATTCGACAGGAAATCTGAACGAATTCTAAACGAATTCTTAAGGGAATTTGGACGAATTCCGGACGAATTCCACACGTCATTCGTGAGGATCATTTTCACCTGGGACCTAACCCAAGCTTGCATGGTAAGTTTACTGTAAGATTGCAGTGTAAGGTTACTGCAAGATTGCACAATAAGATTATCGCAAGATTGCTCAGTAAGCTTGTACGGTAAGGTTGTACCAAAGTAGGTGCAAGGTTGACAAATAACCTTGCTCTGAACCTAAATAATTTTTTTAAAAAAATGTTTCGTCTAATTTATATAATTTTATTATATAAATTATAGACGAAACCTTATAAGAAAATTATTTTTTAAAGTTTTATTGAAGGTTATTTGGCAACCTTGCTACAAGCTTACCGTGCAAGCTTACTGATCAATCTTGCGATAATCTTGAGGTGCACGACTTTTCTCCAAATCTCACATGACATAATTCTCATGTAATCTAATATTTACATATTCTAATTCTCATTTTATCTAAAACACATTTGACATAATTATCATTTAATCTAAATCTCATTTAACCTCTGTATGATTTAATATAAAACTCACTTTACCTAAACTCATCTAACTTAAAACTCATTTAATCTAAATCTCATTTAACCTAAATTTCACTTGATATAATTCTGATTTAATCTAAAACTAACTTTATATAAATCTCAATGTGCAGTTAGTTTTAGATTAAATGAGATTTATATTGAATCAGATATAGGTTAAATGACATTTAGGTCAAATGAATTTTAGATTGTATGAGATTTAGAATATGTGAGTTTTATAGATTAAATGAAAATTATGTCAAGTGACATTTAGGTTACATAAGATGTAGATTAAACTAGTTTTAGTGTAAATGTGATTTAGCTAAAGTGAGTTTTAGATTAAATCATATATATAGGTTAAATGAGATTTAGATGAAATGAGAATTATGTCAAATGTGTTTTAGATCAAATTAGAATTAGATATGCGAGTTTTAGATTACATGATCTCACATATGAGGCAAAATTCCTGAAATGTCCGAACAAAAAGTTAAAAGTTCTCAAATTCAATCCATACATTTAAATTCGATTTATGCTTGTGGAAGTGCCAGCTGGACGGACGTTTGTATACACGGAGAGAAAAATCAAGGCTTTATAGTATGAAAGACTATTCTGCTACTTTTGTATGAACTTTTCTTACTAATGGAGCAAATATTTGAGAATTTTTAGTATAATATTTGTCCGTACTAAAGATACATAGTATATATATATATATATATATATATATATATATATATATATATTATAATATAGATTATATCTATGATATACAAACTATAGATGATTGCATTTTTATTATTTCAGAGTTCTTTTTAAGATGATATTTTCCTCTTAAAATAAGAATATCCTCTTAAATTAAGAGAGAATAATTTAACATAGAGGGCAATCCTCTTAAACCTAGAGGACATCCATTTGCAGCATATACTAGAGGAAAATATGGATTGAAATAAGAGGAATCCTCTTGAAACAAGAGGATTTTTTTTCGAAACATTTGGCCGGTCACACTTCAACGAAATCTAGTGAATGTTTAGTAACTTTCTAGTTACAATCGAAATTTTTGGAAAATTACTAGAAAGTTACTAAACATTCCCTAGATTTCGTTGAAGTGTGACCGGCCAAGTGTTTCTGCATGCATGCACAGTGCATGCATGAGATACTGTAGGATGAGCTAGGTGCCATCTCCGCTTGGCGCGGCTGCATTTAAGGTATAATAAGTATACAATAAGGGACTACATGACAAACTTTATCAGCATAGACTAGTTTCATAGTAAAAAGACATAACTTTATACCAAAATTACGCATATGTAGCATGTAAAAGTTTTGTGCGTTAAAGGTAATTTTTTCCATACTATAAAAGGCTGATTTTTTTCTCCGTGTATTTCAAAAATTTTTGGAGATATATAGTGTCTTTTGTTATAAATATGATTTACATTTAAAGTTTGGTCGAGTTTTTTTAAGTAGTTTTTCAAATAATTAAAGTGTCCCACTGTATAAACTGCCCCACTGTTTGTCACTCTCCCCTTTATAAAATTTACAAAGTGAACAATGAAGAAATATGTTTCGACTAAGGTCGTTGCACACCAATTAAAAATTTTTTTTTACCTTTCAGAAGTTAATCTGTAAGCTATCTGGAGTACATAATTAAAAGAATTATGTTAAAATTTCTAATATTTCTCTTTAAATATGCATTTAAACCCACACAGAAAAAGATTTCTTGTTTTATCTACAGGATCTCATGTGTTATCTATACAATTTGTAGTTATAATCTACACAAAACAGATGATTTTGGAAAATATACAAATTGCCAAATTGTTTTGTGATTTACCCAATTCTGCCTGTTGGAAACACTATTTTCTTTGTTTACAATACAGTTTTTACTATTTGTTTATTCTATAATTGGAGTTGTGATTGTCACAATGATTTTCTCCGTGCAGTGAGCGAAAAACCATGTTCGTTCCAGAAATGTTCTTAAAACGTTTTTAGAAAGTTTCGTTTCAGCCAAAAAATGTTCTAGAACATTATTTGAACATCCATGTTCTTAAAATGTTTTAGAATGTTATTTGGCGCGGATATGGTTTTTTGTCCACTGGGAAGTATAGTAAGTTCAAAAAAATGTCCAATTTTTAGCAAGTTTTGAAAAAATGTAACAGTTTTTCTGAAGGTATCATATTTTTTAAAATTTATGTGCATCGACCTTAGTCAAAACATAACGGTTTGATCCGTCTATAGTAATTTTTAAATTACAGTTTATCAGACTATACCGTGTACGAGATGACATTAATGCTTTTTGTGAAAGCATCTCTATAGGATCTACCATTCCCTTATCAACATTTTGCTTTCTTTTTACATCATTTCAAGCAGAAAAGGTATATGATATTAAGAAAATTTTTAAACTAACGCGTATACATAACACAGGTTTACAATTTTCATATTTTTTTTTGTCACTCGAACAAAACATTTTTTTTTCGATTAATATGTGTTTTTTGAGTAATAAAATCATATTTTAAATTTATTTCCCTCGTGCAATTTTTTTGTAACAGAAAATTATGCATTTTCGAGGTGTGACGTCACATGAAGTCACCGGTAGAGAAAGCAGTTAATCTAAATTTAAAAAATAAATCACCTTTTGAAAGATAATTAAATTACCTCTCAAACCATTGGTCAACCAATAAAATCCATTCAAACTTTTCAGAGTTACAGTTGATCAAAGTTCAAATTTGAAGCAAATTTTGATGATTTTTAGACATTCGTCTAACTTTTGCTAATTTTTTCAAAGTCAAACAATCAAAAAAGGCAAGTTTAAAATTTTTTTATTAATAGTATATTTAATTACGAAACTTTTAAGCCTTTATCGCCTTTATAGACCTCGATCGGATAAAAAATGATAATTCTACATTAGATTTATTAAACAAATTACTTTCTCACCTTAAATATATTTTCAAGTGATTTCGATCTATATCAGTTTTGTATAAAACTAAGTTAAGCGAAGCTCACCAAAATGAGGACTCGGGGGTTTTCGGGGCGCTGATTACGAATTCGAGGTCAATTTTTGAAAATTCAAAATGGCGGATCCAATATGGCGGACAAAATTTTAGTAATTAGAAATGAATTTTGAAAAACTGACCTCAGATTCGTAATCAGCAAACACGAAAACCCCCGAGTACTCATTTTGGTGAGCTTCGCTTAACTTAGTTTTATACAAAACTGATATAGATCGAAATCACTTGAAAATATACTAAAAGTGAAAAAGTACTTTGTTCAATAAATCTAGTGTAGAATTGTCATTTTTTATCCGATCGAGGTCTATAAAGGCTTAAAAGTTTCGTAATTAAATATACTATTAATAAAAAAATTTAAAACTTGCCTTTTTTGATTGTTTGACTTTGAAAAAATTAGCAAAAGTTAGACGAATGTCTAAAAATCATCAAAATTTGCTTCAAATTTGAACTTTGATCAACTGTAACTCTGAAAAGTTTGAATGGATTTTATTGGTTGACCAATGGTTTGAGAGGTAATTTAATTATCTTTCAAAAGGTGATTTATTTTTTAAATTTAGATTAACTGCTTTCTCTACCGGTGACTTCATGTGACGTCACACCTCGAAAATGCATAATTTTCTGTTACAAAAAAATTGCACGAGGGAAATAAATTTAAAATATGATTTTATTACTCAAAAAACACATATTAATCGAAAAAAAAAAGTTTTGTTCCTGTGACAATTTCACTGTAAACCTGTGTAATTATATATTACAATATTCATTTTAATTTAATTTATACATATCTAGTTCATACCTTACGGTTTCCGACGAACTTTTGACCTCTTACATATTCTGGTATTAATACAATTGAGGGTTTACATGCAATAAGGGGATACGCATGAAAGTGAAAGTCCTCGTGTACAGCAATTCTGTGGCTGCGCAAGGGGCTAACGAAAAGCCTGCGCGTTCCCTTTTTGCACGTGAACCATTAATTAGGTAAATCTCCCATTTTGTGTCCACTTGCGTATTTATGCACGAAATAAATCAAAAATCAATATAGAAAAAGTTCAAAAGAATATATTTCATTATTACATTATATATTATTCGCGTGTTTAATAACTATAAATTAAATGTTGAAATTTTAAACTGTTGCCTCTCTGCCAAAACGAGAAATCCCAATCAGCACGAAAACTTCAGCAAACTTGCAGGCAGCTTGCCGTGCAAGATTACAGGTAAACATGTTGCAAGTTTGGTGCAAGCAACAAAATGTCTTCATACGGCAAGCTTACAGAGCGACTTTAGCGCAAACTTGCTGCAAGCTTGTATAATATTAAAAAAAAAATTTTTTAGAAACAATTTATTTCTAAATGAACATAAAGGGAACCCTCCTTGTAGCAAGCTTGCGCCAAGGATGGCCTACAAGCTTGCCGTAAGAGAACATATTTTGTTCACAGAAAAAACCTAGTCTCATTTTTGTTGCAAATCAAAATGAGCCAATGCTAAATGACATAGACAGTGGCGCCACCAACCACCAACCTACACGGCTCATTCTGAGTTCAGTTTTTTTCTGTGTTGTTTGCACCAATTTTGCTACATGTTTGCACTACAATCTTGCACGGCAAGCTTCCTGCAAGTTTTCGTGTTGATTGGGAAGTATGCCGCCATCATCTAACGATTGTCATTAGACAGGTTAGCAGAATGTTGTTAGCACAACACAATTAACCGTCAATTATTAAATTGTTAAATAACATTCAAGATAATATAGTTTTACTGTTTATACAAATACTTCTTTAATTAACTTTATAACTCATAATTTTAAAAACTATTGTGAGAGTTTTTATATTTGAACCCAAAATTTTGAACCCATTGGGCAATGGTACATCTTAAAAACGTCTAAAAGACGTCTCATCTTGTCCACGGGCATCCGGGGACAATGATAGTAAAGTCTTAGATACATCATAAAAATAACTAAAAGACGTCCATAAAAGGTTCTATGTCTCGTCCAAAAGATGTCCAAAAAAAAGACATAAAAAAGGACCTCTAAAAGACCTCCTTTTCACACCTCTTCAGATCTTCTTAAATAGACATTTTTTCACAATATTTTCTAAGTTAAAATACATTAATATTGTAATAAATTTATTTGAAGTTTTATTTACAATTTTTAAAATTATACAGAATTAATGAAAAAATGTCTATGAAGCTGGGATCGAACTCGGATACCTTGGGCTCGAAGCATTGCGCCTTAAGCACCTCAGCCGTTGAAGCTAGATATAAACCTCTACAAAGTTTACGATGTCACTTCTCAATGAATTGAATTTAACTTAGAAAAATTCCAATAACTTTAATCTTTAACAGTTTCTAAGTACACGTTTAACTTAGAAAATAACATTATATATTTATGAAAATTTTTCTATTTTCAAAATTTGAAAAAAAGACGTCTTTAAGACATCTTGAAGAAATCAAACAGCCAAGACATAGAATATTCTTAGGACGTCTTTAAAACGTCTTCTGTCACAAGTCCAAAAGACGTTCACAAAAAGACATCCTTAGGACGTCTTGTGAACAAGTGTTCCCACTAGTGTTTCATTCGAACGACACGATACGAGTAACGATTGCAAACCCGATTTTGTTTTATGGTCGACAACTGAACTGGCACCGATCATTGTTTTACTTAAATGAAGTTCTCGTCGATTCAACCGATCTTTTATATAAACCGAGAAGCTCGGTTAAAAATATTAAAATTTTGAATTTCATATATATTTAGAGAATAGAAGAGAATATATGTATACCGCATGAAATAATATTATCAATTTTTTAGATTATAGTGATTTAAATTTTATAATTTCATAATAATTAATTTAAATAAAAAAGTTTTGGATTCTTTACACTTTAGTGATTTAAATTTTATAATTTCATAATAATTAATTCAAACAAAATAGTTTTGGATTCTTCACAACAATGAGTACTTTAAAAAACAATAAAAATTTGAAATTATTTCGATAAAAAAATTGTAAAAATAGAACCATTACGTTATTGTTAAATTTATAGTACTTATATTACAATGTGATATTACAGAATTTTCTTAAGAATTTTTTTTTTATTTAATCGAGGAATTATAAAAATTTTCAAAACACCGTATATATTCCAACAATTAAAATTTTTTCATGAATTTATTACTTATATCAACATTTATTATTTAAATATTTTTTATTATTTATGTTTGGAAGTAACGAAAAATTTCCAGAAAATTCATGTAATTTAATTTCCTGACAAATAAATTTTTTATCTCATTTACACCATTTTTTTATTAAAACTTATTTATTTTCAATTACATATTAATAACGATGAGTATTATTCACAATTAATCGCAGGAAATAATTATTGCAAACAAATTAATTTTTACGTAAAAAAACATAAAATAAAAAAATATCTGAAAGACAAATAAATCTGTCAATTTTTTGAAATTGTTCACTTTGAGCAATGAAAAATTGAATATTCTTTCTTCTCAGTCCAATCGTGTAAACAGAGAAGTTCACGAGCAATATCGTTCTTCAACCTATTTCGATGTTTCCGTATAATCAAAGAAGATCGGGAAAATAAACGTTCGACAGGTACTGATGTCGCTTGAATGCACAAGAAATCGCGTGCCATTCGCGCTAAATTTGGAAAAGTTTTTTCGCGACTTTTCCACCAGGCAAGAATATTTACAGTTTCATCGGCTCGGTCTGCTTTTATGTACTCTTCGATTTCTTTCCTCCATTCTTCTTGAGGTTTATTTCCACGGCCACGTACTTTGCGATTTGAATTACTCTTATCCTCTTTCCTGAAAAATTTTAGTATATCAATTTCATCTTCGGAGTCGGAATTTGGAATTTGTTCAACACTGGAACCAGTAGAAGTTTCTTGGTCATTTTTGTCATGCGCTGGTGGAACGTAATATTCATTTTTATAAATCCCTTCAAATTTTTTTATTGATTCTGCCTTCATGCTTTTTCCCCATTCTGTTCTGTCAAACATTTCAATTTTGAATCTGGGGTCGAGAATAAGAACGATGCAATAAATCCAGTTACATTTGTTGTAATGTTTTAACAATTTTTCTTTTGCAGCGTAGAGAGCATTTGTTACTTTCAAATCAGTCAGGTTGGAATCTACTTTTTCTTCCAGCTCTTTCATGGCGATGTCGATTTTGTCCAAAAGTAAATTAAATGCAATTATCACCAATGGCAATGTTAGGTATTTTTCTCCACAAAGGGCTTGGGATACATACTTGAAGTGACGTAGGTGTTTATGAGCTTCAGCTAAAAGCGTCCAATCATTTTCGCTCAATGCGTAACATTCTAAATTTTGATTCAGGGTACACAACAAATTTAGAGGTATTTTCATTTTCATTGCTTTAGATATCATCTCATCCGTCGAATTCCATCTCGTCTTTACATCAATACTTGGAGTGATCATTTTAATATTCACTGTCAAGCAACAACACTCGAGTTTCTGGCGCAACTGCTCGCTGTATTTTAACTTTATAAATAATTTTCTCAATTTAGCGATGGGTTGGAGGCGTTTGTTGTTTTCTAATTCTTCTCGTAATATACTTTCATGTTCGTCATCTTCAGACTCAAATTCTTCCTCCTCATTGTCTTCTTGCAAATCTAATTCTTTTAGAAAATCCTGCACTCCCAAATTGAAAACGTGCGCAAGACATTTAAAATGTTTATCCTTCGCAACAAATTGGATTCCCTCTTGATCAAAAAGTATTTTCAGCTCATTGATAAATGTAGTGTTATTGGCAGCGTTATCCAGAGTGATTCCTTGCAATTTATTTTGCAATTGGTATTCTTTTAAAAATTCCATGAAAATCTTCGCTATATCTTTGCCAGCATGCGCCCCATTTGCAGGTGTAAATTCCAACGTCAAAGACTGTAACACCCAATCCTCGTCGATGTAATGGCCTAATTATACATATAAATAATTTTACTATTAATTATTAGGAAAATCAATATTTTGAAATAAATATTCACTTAAACCAAATAGTTTTTATTTGAATCAAACATAGTCTATATTAAAATAAATACCGTTCAATAAAGAGAGAGACTAATTAAATTACAATCCATTGAAATTTATGTTGTTTATTTATTTTATTTATTTATAAATATTGTTTACTAATAAAAATAAATAAACAGCAAAAACTTTTAAAAATGGTAAAAGAGTAAAAAACATGAAATAAGTATAATATAAATTGTAATATAAACATAAAATACGATTTTAGGTTTCTAAAATGCCAAAAAATTGTCACTTTTACAAAAGGTCAAGTTTGATTAGTTTGAATTTAAGTTTATTTAAAATTGAACTTTTACAAAAATTCTTATTGTTTATTGTTAAATTTTTCAGATGCTTTTTTATAAATTTGAGTAATTAAAATTTTTTATTTTAATTTCATTTTTTCAAAAAATAAAATTTAGAAAATAGTCAAAAATATTGTTTTTGAATTTACTAATATATTTTTATTTTATAAATAATGAATAATAGAAAAAAGTATATTGCACCAGCATTGAAAATTTCGAAGATTTAAAATTAACTGGTCTCTCTCCTTATTTATTTAATATTTATTTGGTTGAAAAAAATATTGTTTCTTTAATTTTAACAATTTTAAAAGCTATTTATATTAATATAATTTAACCAAATTTAATTTTTTACTTGAGGTTCAACATATTTTTACCTGTTATTCCATAGAAACAAGTAGCAGAAATAGACGTCCAACCGTCTAATGTGAATGACAGCTTTGATAAATTTGATTGGAGTTTAGCGATGACATCGGTTTGAATGCTTTTAAAAGTAGAAGAAATCATTGATCGTAAGGCGTTTTTTTGTGGAACTTTAGCACCTTTGTTGATGTAGGTAAAAAACTCTCGAGTCATTTCATCATCAAAGAAGTTCACTGGTAGATATTTTTTGACGGCAAATTCCACAATCATTCGATTGAAGACGTCTTGATCAAATTTACGCTATTTTTTTTTGTTGGTATTATTAACGGCATTGTTAGAATTATTTTAAACGCATATATGCATTTATAATAATAAAAAGATAATATTAGAATTATTTATATTTATTATTATTTATATTAGAAAGTTAAGTACAGGCACATACACATAGTTGAAAATTTGGTTATCTATTATTTCATTTTTTTGTAATTTTAAATGAAGCTTTATTTAAAATAACAACAGGTTAGAATTAAAAAAATATTTCCGTGTATGTAAATTTAATTTCAGAATTGAATTGTTAAATTAATAATTCTATCGTAATATAAAAATAAAAATGCAGTATAGAATTGTGAGTTCATAAAACGAAGGATAATAATACAGAATTTAATAAATAAATCAACAATATGATTACGTTTTGACAATGAGAAGAATCAGAAAGGGCTTGTATTTTTTCAAATTCATCAGTGTGAAATTTTCTTAAATGTCGCGTTGTCCCCGTTGTATTACCATCCTTCATTTTTATTAGACAGTCCTTTTCCAAAACGGAGCATTTCCTGCATTTGGCAAATTTGTCTTTACTCTCTGTGAGTCCGTATTCAAAGATAGATTCATAAATTTCACGTTTCCTTTTCTTTTGATTTTGAATCTCAGAGATCTGTGGTGTTTTGTCGTTAGACATTTTAAAACGAAAATGATTAAAAATAGATTAACTTTTTTCAAAGATTGTAAAATGTATCTGTGACATTTGACATTTAAGTTTGCATTAGCTGAAAAAAGTACTGAATGTCGTTTAAAAAATTAAACGATACGACATATGGTCGAACAATTGAATAACGAAGACTTTCGTTTGAAAAATGACAATCGATCGACAACGAAATCGGTCGAAACAGTCGATATTATCGTGTCGCGATGAAACACTAGTTCCCACTGGGTAAATATGTGAAAAAATGTCACAGTGTAACAACATCAAGTATTTTTTAAAGACACTAATTAGGACAAAACTTATATTTTGATGTTTGCGTACCAAATAGAGAACATATCTATTTCTTTTATTTACTTATTTATTTATTTAAACAGACAATAAAAATAATTTAAAAATCATAAATATACTTTTTTAAATGTATTTATAAATTATTTGGCATTAGGGTTCTATGAAAAAAGAACAAAAACTTTTCTTTATTTCATATACCTTTCGCAAATGCCCAGGCAGAAAAGGCGTAGATGTCCCTATTAAAAATCCCTGTACAAGATCTTGTACAAGAAAATTTACATTTTCTTGTATACAAATATTAAATATATTTACTTGTACAAGATCTTGAACAAGTTCTCGTACAAGAACTTGTTCCAAATTCTGGTGCCGAAATTATACAAGATTTTGTACATGTTCTTACCAGAACAGGTACAAGTTCAGTAGCTGAACATGTACATTTTCATGTACATGATCTTGTACAGGGTTTTTGAATAGGGGTAACAATGCTTACGATCGTTATGTTACCAGTCCGGTGGGAAATGCAGACTTATACCGGTACCGGCACTCTTGTACCGGGCCGGATGTAAAATGACAATCGGTGAATTACCGGACCGTTACCATCATTTGAATACGATTCTATACCGCCAGAGGAGTTATGCCAGCAATAAAATTAGCGCAGGCCCGGTACTAACATTCGAGTCCGCATTAATACCGCCAAATGAGTTCCGCCGGCAATAAAATTAGTGTCTAACGTTTGAGTTGATTTTATACAGCTAAAATATTTATGCCGGCATTAAAATTAGTGCCGGCCCGGTACCAACATTTGAGTTGATTTTATAGCTCCAATGAATGCTGTTGCCTCAATAATGTAAAGCAGCGTCTACAATAAGCGCGTCGGTCGTGGACGCGAACGTGTACCTAATGAGAGAGAGGGGTACGGAGATATACATCTATACCCCTCTCTCTCATTAGGTACACGTTCGCGTCCACGTCCGACGTGCTTATTGTAGACGCTGCTTAATTGAGGGTATCTGGCCGGTACCACACCATCGCTTAGCTTTATAAGCTCTCTTGGTATTTTTATATCATAATTAAATTTTAATTAATTAAATTAATATAAATATTTAAATAAAATGCTAAATAGATACCACACCAGCAGAAAAGTCGTATAAGAATAAAGTTTTTTTTAAATAGCCCGGTACCGTCCACTGCCCAGTAAGAAGTTAGGAATTCAAAAGAATTGAAAAATTTTAACTTTTCATTGAAAAGGAGAAATTATCAATTTTTTTGAATTCTGTTTGTGTCCAATTCCTATGTATTCCTTGTTGAGACTAAGATTGCTTCAAACTCAATTCCTATCAATTCCGTTTTAATATTTCCCTAATTTTTTAATTTTTTTGAATTCCAAAATACTGAATAAGTAATTCGGACTAAAAATTTCAGTTATATCTGAAACTCAATTCCTATCAAATCCGTTTTGATATTTCGCTAACTTTTTAATTCTTTTGAATTCCGTAATATTCTGAAGTAAGTACGTTTAAAATCAAATGTCTACAGTTCAGTTGATACGGCTGCGCGGAACAGTTGTTTGGCTCCGGCATAGAAAATCGAAAGTTCAAATCTTCGGAGCGACAAATTTTCGAGTACCCAAGATGAATACAAAAGAATTGGACAAAAACGGAATTCAGAAGAATTAAAATTTTTTAATTCTTTTTAATTCCTCGCTCTTTACTGGGTGGCTACTAAAGGCCAACGCACAATAGATTCGCGAAAGTCGTTCGCGAACGAGATGCATGAGATAGAAAAGGATACGAATATATCTATGTCCTTTTCTAACTCATGTTTCACGTTCGCGAACGTCTTTCGCGAAGCTATTCTGCTTAGCCCTTAATCGAGTTATCATTCCTGACCGGCCCGGCTGTAAGCTGGTTGGAATGGCACACAAGTCTGCCGCCAGTTCCGGTCCGTACCATGCGAGTCGTCGATTTCTACCTGGGATGATGTGTGCATTCGTCAGTGAATTTTTATTATAGTATCTGTAATGATAAGTACAATGTAACTATAGAGTGGTGTTTGAAATGTAGATACTGTCGATATCTTAAATTAGTTATGAAAACATATGAAATTAGTATAAATTTTTAAATTAAATTTTAATTAAATGTCTTGTTTAGACGTAGCGATTGGGACCATGGGTAATATACAGTATTTATTACCCACGGTCCCAATCGCTACGTTTAAACAAGACATTTAAAAAACCCTTTAAACACAATATGTTTAAATTCTCTCTTTTGCGCATCGTTTCAAAAATGAACTATAATATCAGAAAATTTTCTTCCTAGACTTCCTAGAATTCTCATGCATAAAAATTATTATTACTTATGTCACTCCAACCTTTCTTAAAAAATGTGTAAAATATTGAAAGTATCTTTGTTGTGCATAGTGTTACAGTTAATTGGAGTAAATTTATAGTATACTTTAATAGTATCACTTCTATCTACAACATCCTTCAATTTTCTTCAAACATGTAGGGGAGAGCGGGGCAAAGCCGCTATGCGGGGCAAAGGCGTTTTTCGAAATATCTTCTTTCTTTCTAATCTATTACCATTTTCGTTAACAGTTTATTGTTAATACGATTAAAGCAATAGATTGGAAAAGAAAAAACTAAAAAATATTAAATATATTAGGAAATATAACATAAAAATAGTTTTTGCAAGAAAGAGATGAAAATTTCGTTGATCGAAGATTCAAATTTAAAAAATTGCTTTAATCACTTAGGTCTTAAAAACTTTTTGCTTGAATAAATGAAACATTTATCTACACGATCTGCATGAAATTTAGGTTTTATTTTTTGTTTAAATAAATTGAATTTTAAAAATAAAAAATGTATGGCATTGGGGGCAAAACCGTTTAAAAACTGTTTCGTAAAAACAGTTGAAAATGAAAATCTGCATTACCTTCATATATGAAGTTTTTCTAACTTCACATGAATCAAGTGTCAACAAATATTAACCTGATTTTTTAACCAAAACATAAATTAAAATTAATAAATTAATATTAAATAAAATAATATTAAATAATTATTTTTATTTATTTTCAAAAATCACATATTTCAATTTAATTATTTTTTATTATTATTATCTTATATTATCTATATTATTATGTTACATTATTTCACAAAATCAAATAAAATAAAGGACATTAGTTATTTTTATGTAAAAAATCTGTGTTTATTATATTAATATATTAAAATAGTATAATTTTAAAAAGAATATTTCATTTAGAACATAAATTAATTTATTACTATTCAAATTTATTATTAACATTAAAAAAATGATAAATTTTATGTAAATATAATATTAATATTTCATAATATTTTCGCGCCGTTATTTAAATTATTTTTGAATTTGAACAGTCAGTAAAGTAGACTTTTCAACGAAAAAGTGAAGAGTTGAATTCAAAATGTGAGGTTAAAAATACAAGTATTGATATTTTTTATAAAATAACTTAAAACTCTTTAAAAAATGTATAAAATACTTATGTTTCAAAGATATTAGGTCATTTACTGCAACTTCGTACAGTTTTAACGGCTATAATTTTCTACTTTCAAAAAATATAAGCAAAAACGTCGCTGCCCCGCCATACGGGGCAAAGCCGTTTTTTTGCATCTCTTTGAAAATAATTAAATTAATTAATCAAGCTTATAATAAATTAAATAATTACTATTGAAATTTGTTATTAATTAGTTTTAGATGAAATAGAAAAAAAAATCACGTCAATTGAAGGTGTAATAACAAAAATATTTATAAATAAATGTTACATCAGCGGCTTTGCCCCGCTCTCCCCTAATTGTAAATTTAATTTGTTGACTTGAGAATTCTTCTTTGGATATAATTTCTATAACACATATATGATACTACTCTTCACAAGTAAAATGTTTTCACTTTAACCTTATCTTTCTTATTATTATACAACTGAACCTCCCAATTCTATAACTCGTTTAGCGCTCGGACGGACGCTCTACTAGTAGTCGGGTAGCAGCGAGCGTCAATGACTCCTTCGCTACTACCCGACTACCAATAGAGCGTCCGGCCGAGCGCTAAACGAGTTATAAAATTAGGAGGTTCAACTTTATAGTTTATAAAATTGTTGAATTTATTTTAAAAAAATTTTATATTAAACTTATAACTTCTACGTTATAATTTTATTTTATATTTTATGCTAATTTCATATGTTTTCACAACTAAATTAAGATATCGACAATATTTACATTTTAAACACCACTCTACAATTACATTGTACTTATCTTTTCAGATACTATAATGAAAATTCACCTTCATGAAGTTGGCGTCGACGCACAGCGCCGGAAATTGTTTTTCACAGGACAAAAAATGTCAAATTATTTTTTTTAAGATTTTCAATCCAAATAATGTCTAGAGAAATACTTTTCAAGGTATTATATGGACCCAAAACATTTTTAAAAAGATTTGATATTTTCGGTCCCGTGAAAAACAAATTTCGTCGCTGAGCGTCGATGCCAACTTCATGGAGGTGAACATTTTGTTTTTGTTCTCCTTTTTTCATAGAACCCTCATGCCAAAAAATTTATAAATACATTAAATTATATTAAGGGTTTAGATAAAAAACATCATAATACTTTATTTAATTTATATTACATTAATATTTCTCAAATAAGTATTAATTTAATTATTATAAATGTCATAAAATAATGAAATAAAATTTTTGCATTTCTGAACATGAATATGGCTGGTGAGTACTAATTGGTACAACTCTGGTCACCAATAGGGGCAACCAAAAATTCGTCGAACACAAATTGGTACAATAACACCACTTTAAACAAATTGTAAATTCAGATGTTCATTATATGAACATTTTGCTTCCTCTTTACGATCAGCAAAAAATTTGCTTCCTCGTGGAGAAAGCATTAACATTGAAATAAACATACAAAAATAATATAATAATAATATAAACATTTGAGTACCTATACATTTGAGTTAAATTTAAAGAATTAATGGAAGTTAAAAAATCAAAAATTCACATTTTAGCTGAAATATCAAAAAATTAATGAAAAATAATATATAATTTATGATTATTTACAATTATATCGATTCTTTTCAATGCAAGGAACACAATTATTTTATATTTAAACTTGAATTGAAATAAATACAAAATTTTTTAGCTAAAATGTGAATTTTTTATTTTTTAACTTTCATTAATTTATTAAATTTACCTTAAATGTAAACTTTATATATACCAATCGATTTGTTTTCATGTAAGGAATACAATTATTTCATCTATAAACTTAAATTTAAATAATCACAAAATTTTATAGCCAAAATGTGAATTTTTGATTTTTTAACTTTCATTAATTTTTTAAATTTAAATTAAAACTATATTTTATATATACCGATCGAATTGTCTTGACGTAAGGAAGACGATTTTATTATACATAACCTTAAATTTTTCTATTTAAAAATTCTTTCGATTGAAAAAAATTTTTGGAAAAAGACGATAATATTTTTTTTGGGTATTTTTTAAAATCCTTTGGACAGTTTTGAGATATTAATATGATAAATAAGCCTATCAAATTTTATCTGAATCGATTAAGGGCATGTCCAACATGTGAAATGTAAATAAACATGAAATGTAAAAAAACCATGCACATTTTTTCGCACTTTTCATTTGAATAGGAAATGAAAAGGACCCCGCACTTTTTGTATTGAAATTGGCTCTCAGCCAAGTTTTTTGTAACTTTGCATTTTTGTAGTTTTTGACCTCCTGAACAAAAAATGTATATGACAAAACTCAAAATAATGACCAGTTTTTGAGATACAGCGCTCCAAAGTTGAAAAATAATTAAATAATGTGTATTGAATACATGAGATTGTTTTCTGTCAGAAATCAATTAAACCGGCTTAAAACTGGTTACTCGGGGGTTTTTGGGGTCGCTAATTACGAATCCGGTGTCACTTTTTAAAAATTCAAAATGGCGGATACAATATGGCGGACTTCTTTTTAAAAAATCGTTTGGATTTTCTTGAAACTCTCTACTCGGCGGTTTTTGGAATCGCTGATTACGAATCCGGTGTCAGTTTTTAAAAATTAAAAATGGCGGATCCAATATGGCGGACTTGTTTTTAAAAAATCGTTTGGATTTGCTTGAAACTCTCTACTCGGGGTTTTTGTGGTCGCTGATTACGAATCCGGTGTCAGTTTTTAAAAATTCAAAATGGCTCTCTATTTTTTTCTAATCTTCGAATTTCAGTAAATAGGAGGAGTTTGGAAGTTATCTTTATTGGACAAAAATCTCTATTTTCTCTTTAGGGGATGAGACAATTATTATTTAAAAAAAAATTCTCTTCACTGTGAATTTTCCATGCCCAACGGCCGTGGAGAAAATGGAGATTTTTGGTTAATTGAAATAAGACATAAACTTCTCCTTTTTACAGCAATATTTCTATTCGTGGCATCGAAAATGCGAAATGGAGAGAATAACAGTATATTAAGCAACAAGGGGCCAAAGGCAGCCATTGTTTACGTTGGAGTTTACAACCCGAGACGTGAACGAGTGCTAGCAAACGGGAGAACATACATTGTAAAAAGAAAGTTTAAAAATAATAATAGTTAGTCTATTTTTTAAAGAGAAAATGGAGAAAATGAATGGATGGATATGACGATATTGATGATGTATATTTTATTCTTTTTTCCATACTAACTTCATTTGTTTCTTTCTTCTTTTATTAAGTCATTCATTTATTTTTTAGTGATAGGGTGTAGAGATACTCTGTAATGCAATTTAGAATTTTCTTTTGATTTTGTTTAGTTGTTCTGTATTGATTTCATTTTTCCTAGTAAGTTGAGGAAACCGGCCGTTTATTCATTTTTTAATTATTTAGTCTAGAACTGAATCCATACTCTTAAATGCAAGTTAGAATTTCTTTCTGGTGTTGTTCATATGATTTTCTCCGTGCCGAGTTCAGTTGTTTTTTTTGATAAGTCAAAGATATATTAACTTTAACCTGTTTTTCATTTATTCTTTCGTGAAGTGGAGTAGAGATTCTTTATACTACCAATTACTGAGTCTTGTTAATCTTGAGAAAACCGGCAATTAATGCATTTATTATTTCGTGTTGTAAAGAAGAAATTGAACAAAAATACTTCATATAGGGCTTTTGGATGCTTGTTGTTAGTAAAAAATAAAATATCTTACAAACAAATAAAGTTATCGTAAATCTAAACTAACCAATTGAAAGTTAAGCTAATTCCGCATCCAACGAGTCTGTTAACACCACTCAAAAAGTTAAGATTTCTTTTGAGAACAATTCAAACTGGTTGTCAAATTTGATCCAACCAGGTTTTGTTGTAAAAACCAGTTGGATCCAACAAAAGCTAGAAAACGGTTATTATCTACGATAATCTAACCGACACTTACGAAATTAGTTAATCAGACAAAAGTCTACAGATTAACAAGACTTTATTATTTTACAAACTCTGGGAAAAACCCATAAGGGTCATAAAATCTTTCCTTTTAAGAAAGTATGACGTCACTGAAAAGGTAGGACCTTCTACCTGTTTAGGTATACAAGCGACGGAAGTGAAAAAGGAACTGTTTATAACAACGAACTCACTTCTTCGGTATCTCTCAATGAGTCAACATGTGAAATCTTACGTTTATTAAAATTATTAAAAATAAAAGTGTTAAAGTTTACAAAAATTATTGTGTTTTATTCAAAAACCCAAACAAGGTCCTTCGAGCCGGATATTAAAATCCAAACTTTTGAAGATTTAATTGTGCTTATATTTGAAACACGTGGCCAGTGAAAGTAATCGAGTGTGCAAGATGGAAGAACTAATCGACGAACAAGAAATTGCTATCACCACAATAACCAGAGCAGAAAGAAGCTTCAGAAAACGTCCTTATGGTGAAATGACTGCAGCATACGTGGAAGGTCGACGATCAGAGTTGATGCAAGCTTGGAACAATTGCAAGGCATTGGATGTGAAGATCAACGCAATCGCAAAAGGATCAGATAAGTCTTTAATTTCTTATTTTTCTGAAAGTAAATTTGAAAATGCAGAGGAAAATTATTTACAGACTTTAGACACGTTTAATGAAACAATAGCAAATATAAACACTCGTTTAATCCGCGATTCAGGTGAAAGTTCTCAGTCCCGCGATTCCATAGAGCCACATAGAAGAATTAAATTACCTAGAATTGATTTACCGAAATTTAACGGTAATTATCTTGAATGGCAAAACTTCAAAGATATGTTTGAATCAATGATAGCTTCAGAACATGATTTAGCTGATGTACAAAAAATGCAATACCTCAAATCTTGTTTGGAAGGGGAGGCAGCTCAACTTCTCAAACACTTAGGTACAAATTCGTCAAACTATGCTAGTGCATGGGAATTACTCGAAACTCGTTACGCTAATCAACGCGTAATTATTGACTCATACTTAAATTCATTTATATCAATTCCCCCGATTTCGAATGAAACTGTAACAGATTTAAAACTATTACGCGATACTACGATAGAAGCTCTACATGCTCTTAAAAACTTAGGTCGTAATATTAATGATGACTTGTTGGTTTTTATCGTGTCTAAAAAACTAGGACGTCCGTCATTAATTGAATGGGAAAAATACCTTAGTGACAAAATCGAATACCCCACTTTCAAAGAATTAGATAAATTTTTAAATATACGCATTCGACTTTAGAAGCTTTACAAAATGCCAAAGAGATTCAAAAAACCCAAAGTCAAAAACCCAAAGAAAACGTAACTAAAATCAAATCTCATAATACACAAATTCGTTCAACTACTTCGATGAGTGATGGTTGTGTTCTTTGTGGTGAAAAGCATTATCTTTATAGTTGCGAGAAATTCAAACTCATGTCTGAACTAGAGAAAAGGCAAATAGTAAAAGATAAACGATTATGTTTTAATTGCCTCAAACCGAATCATGCGGTTCGTAATTGTCGAAATAAAAGTGTTTGTTTAAAATGCAAAAAACCCCACCACACGTTGTTACACTCTGCTCAACCATCGCTCAGACAAGAAACTGCGTTGCTTAATTCCGCTGAAAATGAAAATGTTAAATCTGAAAACAATCAAAAACAAAGTTCTAGTTCGGTTTCATGACAAAAAACAAGCGACCTCTCGGAGAGAAGCAATGTCACTCTGCAATACACAAGTTGCAATTCAGTCCTTTTAGCTACCGCGACAATCTATGTTACTTCCTTTGATATTAGCAAAAAATTAAGAATTAATGCATTATTAGATCAAGGTTCGGAGGCTACATTCATCTCTGAAAATGTAGTTCAATTACTCCATGCCAAAACACACCGTGTCTTAATTAGAGTTAACGGCGTAGATAACGTTTTTATCAGTAATGTAAAGGCTAAAGTAAACTTAACTATATTTTCAAGAACGGAACCACAGAATTCGATTGAGATTTCCGCTTTAGTGTTACCGAGACTTAATAACTACACACGTTTGAACGCAAGCTCTACTAAACAATGGGAACACTTAAAGAACTTAAATTTCGCTGACGACAATCCATTCATAACAAAAAAGTATGAGATGATTATTGGAGCAGATTATTACGGCTCTCTTTTGTTAAAAGGTATAAAAAAAGGTCCTAATGGTTCCCCCATTGCTCAGAATTCCCTTTTAGGATGGATAGTCTCTGGTCCTACGAATTCCTTAGAAACAGTTCCTAGAACTTTAGCTCACCAAAATATAGAAATTCCGGAACTTCAACAAGATCTACAACGATTTTGGGAAGTCGAGGAATGTTTCGAAAAGATAAGCCTTACACCTGAGGAAAAAAGTTGTGAAGAATATTTTAGTAACATACATTCGCGAACAACAGAGGGACGTTACGTTGTTCGACAAATTTTTAAAGACAAAGAGAATCAAATCCTAGGATCATCCTTAGCAAAATCCCTTACTATGTTGACAAGATCAGAAAAACGTTTAGACAAAAATCCTTCTCTTAAGAACGATTATTATGATTTTTTAAAAGAATATAAAACGTTAAACCACATGGTTGAGATAAAACCTGATTTAAAAGACGAAAAACAACGCGTTTACTTACCTCATCACCCAATAATACGAGAAAGTAGTTCAACAACACGTGTCAGAGTAGTTTTTAACGCATCCAGTCTTACTTCTAATGGTGTTTCCTTGAATGACCTTTTGTCAGCTGGTCCCAAATTACACACGGAAATCCCTTCGATTATTTTACGCTGGCGAAACTATCGCTTTGTTATGACGGCAGATATCTGCAAAATGTTTAGACAAATTCTAATCGACCCCCAAGATCAACACTTACAAAATATAGTGTGTCGCTTGGGACCAGATGAGGAGATAAAACACTTTCGATTACTCACCGTTACATACGGCACGAAATCAGCTCCTTATTTAGCAAATCGAGTGATAAAGCAGTTAGCTGCGGATGAAGGAGAAGATTTTCCAGAAGCTAAAACGGTATTGGAAAACGACTTTTATGTCGATGATGGTTTATTTGGTGGAAATGATTTAGAAAAAACTCGAGTTCTTAAAAACGATTTATGCAAACTTTTAGCGCGAGGAGGTTTTATGTTATACAAGTTTTCCTCAAATGCCCCAGAATTATTATCTGGACATACTGATATTGAAGAAAGTAAAAATCTTGATATAGTAGAAACAGAGAGTAATTGTTCGGTGCTCGGTCTAGTTTGGAATTCGAAAGATGACGAATTTAGATTTACCGTCGCAATGCAACCATTTTCCGTAGTAACCAAACGATTAATTCTATCTGTAATTTCCAAGCTATTTGACCCTTTAGGTTTAGTAGCTCCTATTATAATTGTCGCGAAAATTATAATGCAAGACCTATGGTTACAAAAATTTCAATGGGATTCAGAATTACCCGAGAAATTTAAAGAACAGTGGGTTTCGTATTGTCACAAACTCAACAGTATAAAATCTATTAAAATACCTCGCTGGACTGGTTGTAAAGAGGGGAGTCAAATTGAGGTACATGGTTTCGCAGACGCATCTTCACGCGCTTATGCTGCTGTAGTTTATATTCGTGTTCTAAACCCACATAAGTCACCTATCCTCACTATCTCCCTTGCAAAAACTAAAGTTGCACCTATTAAAATTGTGACCATTCCAAGATTGGAATTATGTGCAATAGTTCTGCTTACAAAATTACTTAAAAGGGTTGTTAGCGATCATCAACTGAATCAAACTCCAATATATGGTTGGACAGATTCAACAATTGCACTCTCCTGGTTAGCTAAACATCCTTCAACATGGAAGACTTTCGTTGCTAACCGAGTTCAAACAGTACATACATTGCTTCCCTGTATAAAATGGAGACATGTTCCTTCTTCTGATAACCCGGCAGATTGTGCCTCAAGGGGGATTAATCCTTCCGAATTGCAGGAAAACAGACTTTGGTGGCAGGGACCTATTTGGTTAAAAGAACCAGAAGCCTCTTGGCCTTCAAGTCCTGTTCTAGAGTACGGCAACAGGCACACTTGAGATGCCTCCACGGTGGCCCTCAGCTAACTTTATTTTTAAAAGATTAGTAGATTGTTAATAAACAATTGCAATGTTAACTAATTGTTTATTAACAATCTACTTATCTAAAATACTTCATATAGGGCTCGTTGGATGCGGAATTACGTTAACTTTCAATTACTAACTTCAGAATTACGGTAACTTTATTCGTTTGTAAAATATTTCATTTGTTATAAAAATTAATTAATTAATTAATTAATATCTCAAAAACTTTAAAAGATCCCACTCTGAAAATTACATGTTTTGTAGGAAATTAGTCAAGCTTTCCATTGAGATAGTTAAAAATAATTTTAAAAAATCCGATTTTGAGATAAACGTAAATTAACATTTTGACCTTGAATTTCAAGGTCAAATGTTATTTAAAAAAAAAATTTTATTAACAGCGTGTAGCTCGTCAAAAAAGCTTCAAAAATCATTATATATATGTTAACTTTTATGCATTCTACTTATAAATATTGTACATTAAAAAAAATTTTTTTTTAAAAAGTCAAAAATTAAAAACGTTGTAATTCAAAAACTATTTTATTAAATTCAATAATAATTGATTTTTAGACTTTCACCAACAATAACAACATTTTAGAAAAGTATGGATTAAATTCGAGAACTTTTAATTTTTTGTTCGGACATTTCAGGAATTTTGCCTCATATAAGTATTTAAACCGAAAGGTTTATTCTGTTTGCTGTCAAGTTTCGATCTATTTTCGATTTATTTTTGTCACAAATATTCAATTAGGAACTAATAACAAATGCAGTTATTAAAAATGTCGTTCAGAGTACGCTTCGCGTGTTATACGTGCAATGCACAATTTGCAAGGCAACAATAGCGATTATTGGTTGGTGATGAAAACATTGTTAGGCGCCAAATTGCTATCACAAGAAGGGTTCAGCTGAATCATCCTCCACTTCACCTGAACGAAAATTCGAGATTATGTTTCTAATACCATATGTCAATTTCAAACGAAATAGCACAAGAAAATGAGGATCCAAATTGTTTGCGATTAAATATTTTAACTCAAACTGCTAGCAGCTCTTGTGTAGTTTGTAACGAGCAAAATAATGTGAGTAGATTATCCGTAGGCTGTAGAGTAAAAGTTTTTGTAGCAAGAGATATTTACATGTCCCAAAATGTAAGAGCCTGTCCACATCATTTAGATGAAGAAGGCAACTTATTTAATGTTTTACTACCTGGTTTTCGTTCCATTAATGGACCTTGTAAGATTAACGGACGTATTCTGGCATCATTTTTACATGGTTTAAGAGAAGAAAGCGCTAAAAAGATATATTTTCAAGAATGAAAATAATTTAAATGATGATGAATTTGTGTGCATTGCACCCATCACAAAAGAACAGTTTCAGGAACTGTTTACATTTTGTGATCCAGTTTCACAATATGGTAACATGAGACACATTTCTAAAAAAGATTTATTGACCTTTCTATGTAAGTTAAGACAAGTCATAAGTGATGACTTCCTGTAACTTATCTTTCATTACCCAAGCAGACAGTGTGTGAGCTTGATTATAGATAACGTAAGAAAGTAATTAATGTTAAGATTAGTTCCTCACAATATCGGTATCAGATCAATAACACGTCAAGACTATATAGATCGGCATGTTACTGATTTCGCTAATGCTTTATACAATCCTCAACCGAATGAAGCCAAAGCTATCGTTGCCATTGACACCACATACGCCTACATGCAAAAAAGTACAAACTTCCGTGTATTACATCAGTCATATTCCCTTCACAAAGGAAAACATCTTTTAAAACCTACCATCATTGTGGCTCCCGACGTATATATTTTGGCAATTTTCGGTCCATATTTCTCAGATGCCAGAAATAATGATGCACAAATATTACGCCAAGAATTTGATAATAATGTCGATACTTTAAGAGACTGGTGTCAAGTCGGTGATATCGTACTTGTTGACAGAAGATATCGTGATGTTCGGACACTTTTGGAGCGTTTGGGAATAAACATCAAAATGCCAGCTCTGCTTAATGCTTAAGTTAAGTTAATGCTCTGCTTAAGTTGAGGCAACTTACAACCGAAGATGCTAATGAGTCTCGTCTGGTTACGAAAAGTCGATGGATTTGTTGGAAGTTAGAAATGCACATTTTAGATTAGTTTTCAAGTTTCTCGCTGGAACAATTAGTCTCTGTTATGCGAAAAACCTTATGTTAGAGCAGTCTCGAGTGCCCAACATTGTGCAAGCACACGGAAATAGCAAACTAACTATTTTAGCACCAAACTGCTTTATCCTTTAATAGTATATAATTTCGTTTACCTATTAAAGTATGAAATACCCAGATAACAAAATGCCAGGCTCCTGGGTAGCCCAGCGCTAGCCCGGTGGCCGATTGACATGCCCGTCGGGCAGGCTAGAACGCAGCATCTTGTGCGCGCCATTGATAGCCATAAGGCTCGCCCCCGTGGCAGGCACCCGCATGCCGGCAGGCTGTACGCCTTAGATGCCGATAATATTTTAATGTATAAGAAACATTTTTTTTAATAAAAATAAGTGATCGGATAAAGAAACAATATTTATGAACGATAACACAAATTTATTGCTTTTTTAAATACAATGTATGTTAATGTACACTTAGACGTATTTTTATGTAATTTTTTAGACAATACTACTTAGAAATTTTAACAAAAGTCCAAAAATTAAAAATAGGGAAATTTTACACAAACTATAAACATAATATCGACAAAATATTCAGCAGCGATTGAATCATATGCCAAAAGTAATTTTCACTGAATTTCAAATTCGTTTTCCTGAGACTTCTTGACATACACTGTCAAAAAAATCTGTATTAAATTTAATAAATTGTATATGAAGCAAATATGCAATACCAGTACTGTAATTTAATATACATTTTTATTAAGATTAATATACATTTACATTAAATTTAATAGAACTTGTATTACATTTAATGTGAATGTATATTAATGTATATTAATCTTAATAAAAATGTATATTAAATTTCAGTACTGGTATTGCATATTTGCTTCTTATACAATTTATTAAATTTAATACAGATTTTTCTAACAGTGTATGTCAAGAAGTCTCACGAAAACGAATTTGAAAAAGAAACGTGATTCTAAGAAACAATTAATTAACGTGTAAATTATGAATAACAGTGATTAAATAGAATTTGCGCAGACCAATAGCGATTAAATCACAGAAGTGAAGCAGGAGCAATTTTCATAAAATTTAAATAGAAATTTAGCATAAATTAATTTCCAATCAGGTAAGTTAAGCTAAAACTTACTTACTAATATAAGAACAAATTAAAAATTAATTTTTTCAACATCGAATATAAATTTCAACAACACTAAGATAAAATTTGGATAACACCAAAACTTTAAAGAGTACTTTAAATAATAAAAAACAGCAATTCTTCTTTTTCCTTTTTCTTCTTCCTGATCTGATGCTTCCCTTGTTTTTCTTCAACTTGAGGCGGCATCTTTGTTTCGTAGCTTTGAATATTAAAAGCATTGCAGCTTTATAAGCTGTCTTATTCGCAGGTCCAATGAACAATGGACAGTTAATGGCAGCCTCTACAACATATACATAAATATTTCTTTGGTATCAATACAAAAATGAAGCAAACTTAAAAATTAATTAAAAGTTAATAAAGGAACGAATTACGGAAGTTTTTTCTGTAACTGTTAATTCAAATCTCAAGATTTCAACTCAAAAAATTTTTAAAAAGAACTTTATTATAAAAATAAATTTTCAAAACTGAATTCTTTTTTTTATGCCAAATTATTTTGCAAAAGAATAAAATACCTACTAAAAAAAGAGAGAATATTTAATTGAAAAGCGTTTTAAGTAATTAAATTATAAAAAAGTTAAAATCAAGATTTTTTCGAAAGATTAAATTTTAGAGAATTTTAATTAAAAAATATTTTAAAAAGTTGAATTTTTGAGTAACTTTATGAAAAATAATCAATATTTGCAAAATATTTTAAATACAACTATTCAAAATAATTTAATTTTGAAAGAGAATTTTATACCAAAGGAAAAGTTTGATAAAATTTTTTTCCGGCGAACCTGTTGAATAACAGGCGTCGTGAACATATGTAGGTTATGGTGGACTTACCAAATTTTGCCTCTGATAAATCACTTTTTCTATAATTCGCCGGTGTATTTACGTTTAAACGTATATTCTTATTTATAGAATTATTTAAAAACAGAAACACTCGCGAACGTTTTTCGGCACTTTTTTTCACGTTTGCCGATCAACACAAAATGAAAAGATACGTGTAGTTCTAATACACAGCACACCGGGTTTAAGCATACAGGTTGGGTTGAACCATCTCACTGTTTCCGATCGCTGATTGGTCGACGGTCAGGTGCTTCTATCACGAGACATTTCCCGCTCTGCGTTTGACTCCATTCAATAGATATTTGATTTTTATTCTTATTGGGTCATAATTTCTGAAATTTTTAGTTCCAAAAAATTTTTTTCATACATTTATAATAACTATTACAATCATTTAGCAGTCTCAAATAAAACATTTTTTTGGTCAAAATCTGCTTGACCGATGAAATAATCAAAAAACAGTTTTTTTGTTTTAAAATGTAATTTACAAAATTTTTTATTTTTAATAATTTTTTAAATTGCGTATTTATAAAATGTTAATACAAAATTGTGTTCTTCATGTCTCATTAAAAATCTAAAAATTGTTTAATATTCCTCATATATTTCAAATTATAAAACCATTAATAAAATGAGAAATAAGTTAAGAAATAAATAAGAATAGTTATTTAATAATATATAAATTTTTAATAATAAATAATTAATTTTATTGTTTGAAAACTGTGCACAATTGTAGCATTCAATTTGCATAGTTGCCTTACACGTAATACTTATATTTATAAATAATTTTTTGTTAATTATTTTTTATTGAGTGAGAATTTTTCTCAACAATTTTATACTCAAAATGTATGTAGAATATAAAACAATTATTTATAAATCTGTAATAGGATATGGAGAATACCTTATATTATTAGTTTATAAATAAGCAATTTAAAAACTATTTTAAAAAATTTTTTAAACAAAAGTTGTTGTAAATTACATTTTGAGAAGAAAAAACCTATTTTAATTCTTATGTCTGTCAACTGGATTTCGATAAAATTTTTTTTAAGGCTACAAAAAATTAAGTTGTCAATAACTTTAAAAACAAAACTTTTTTTTCTAAAAATTTCAGAAACTTTATTTTCACAACAGGAATGAAAAACATGATTTTAGTTGAAGATGAAGTACTTTTTCAAAATTTTACGTGAAGCCTTCAAGAAATTCTTATCCTATAATTTTTATTATACTGCGTAATTCAACAATTGTTATTATTATTATTAATATTTTATTAATATAAATATAATAAATGTATTTACTTCAATTTTTTATTCGAGTGTATATTTTTTTCTGTCACAACAAAGCTTTTTCTCATCCCCTTAAATCGTGTAAATCATTGAATAAATAATAATCCAATTAATATTAGACACACAGATAAAAATATTTTTAAAAAAATTTATTTTTTTGTAAAGAACAAAAAAAGATTAAGTACCGATTGTAAACATGATAATTCGAAATTTCTTATCTTGTTTCAGTATGATATACAATTTTTTCAAAAAATTTAAAACAATATTTTTTAAAAAAGGCCAAAAGAATTTTGATTTTCAAAATAAGGGTTGAATGGGATTAAAAAAGAATATACATTTTTATATATAATATAAAAATACACTACGAATGGAAAATTCACGTATTTGAAAAAAATTCCAGGGGTTTTACTGATTTTCCAGTTTGCTAAACATACTGTGTAAATATTTGATTTGAAAAATAAGGAATAAGAAAAATAAGAAATAAAATCTAGACAATTGCTGGCCCTCAGCCGGCACGCGATCTAGATAATGTGTAAGACAATACTCCAACCCATTGCTTGCCCGCAGGATTTACCACAATCGCGGCAGCAGGTGCTAGCTGAATCGCAGCGTCACAGCTTACATGCTGTGTAACGGCCGCAGCGTGCCGGGCGGGCCTGGACACCTTTGTTATCTGGGTAATGCTTTTTTAGTTTAAAGTAAGTCCATACTAAATAAGTATAATGGTTATACTCTTATAGTAATAGTGACGTACTTTAAAAGCATAAAATTGATGCCCGCGAAGTACGACATATAGTCTACCTAAAATAGCAAGAGCTTCTTCCTTTTTGGTGGATAAATTCTTGCAGCCTGCGTTTTAACCACGCCTACCTCCCTTTCCAACCATTGATATTTCGATATATCGATATAGGCCAAAACGCAGGTTGCAAGAATTTATCCACCAAAAAGGAAGAAGCTCTTGCTATTTTAGGTAGACTATATGTCGTACTTCGCGGGCATCAATTTTATGCTTTTAAAGTACGTCACTATTACTATAAGAGTATAACCATTATACTTATTTAGTATGGACTTACTTTAAACTAAAAAAGCATTATTTCATACTTTAATAGGTAAACGAAATTATATACTATTAAAGGATAAAGCAGTTTGGTCTTAAAATAGTTAGTTTGTTTTTTCCGTGCAAGAGTGGAAATAGATAATCTTCGATTGCGAAATGGACAATGGATACGCCTAAATCGAAATCATGCGGCAGACTTCCCATTTTTAAATGTGAGTTCTTTAAAAGATTTAATGTTTGGAGTGTATCAAGTTAGCTAAGCACCGTCGTACGTTCAAGATAAAGTAGAGAGAGGAAACGACGATGAATTCTAGTTGGATAAACATCTGAACGATCCTGGATTTTTAAGGATTAGAACATTTTCTCTATTCAGAAACGCAACAAGACACCAAACACTTATTTCTTTCCAAACAAATGAACCTGATGAAGAGCCAAAAGATAACAATGCCCGAATTAATGGATACTATTGCACGTGTCAAAGTGGAGACTCAACCCTTTTAAACCATATCTTAGACGCAGCAAATAGAGGAGAAATGAATGTTCATCAACAAGGAATCGAAGTAGTAAATGAATGAAACGTGTCATTATTCTCTTCTTGCCTTTGCTGAATGTATCACCTCTAAAACTATATTGACATAAAACGAAAATGGACATATGGGTTTCGATCCTACCTTTTCAGGCAAGGTCATTTGCTGATCTCGCCTTTTACGGCTGGACTGCCATCAGATCTGACCTTACACGGCTGAATCAGATACAAATCTTACTTTCAACATTTGCATCGCCATCTGATCTGGCCTTAAACGGCTGAATCAGTTACTAATCTTGCTTTAAATAGCTAGATCATCATCTGATCTCGCCTTAAACGTCTGGATCACTATCTGATCTGGCCTTAGACGGCTGTATCAGTTACTAATCTTGCTTTAAATAGCTAGATCATCATCTGATCTCGCCTTAAACGGGTGGATCACCATCTGATCTGGCCTTAGATGGCTGTAACAGTTACTAATCTTGCTTTAAGCAGCTGGATCATATTCTGATATTTTCCCATAGAATCCCATTGAACTACAGTGAGTTTTTGAGTGGATGACCTCGGATTTAATCTATATTAAATCTGCCATTTTGTATTTTTGAAATCTTACTTCATATTCGTAATTAACAACCCCAAAAACCCCTGTTAACCCACCCGTGAAACTCCTCCCTTTTCTGCAAAATTGCTGTTCGTGCCATTGAAAATACAAAATGGAAAGAATTTTTTTTAAATATAATAAAATTTAGTCTCATCCCCTAAAGAGAAAATGGAGATTTTTGTTCAATAAAGATAAGTTCCAAACTCCTCCTATTTACTGAAATTCGAAGATTAGAAAAAAATAGAGAGAATATTTATTCATTTATGTAATGTTTTGTGGCAACCTCCAAAGAGGATATGGAGTTTTTTTTTGAATATAAATAAGATTCAAACTTTTACTATTAACTGCAGGCAGCAAGCTTTATACTCGCGATATTGGATCCGCCATTTTGAATTTTTAAAAACTGACACCGGATTCGTAATCAGCGACCACAAAAACCCCGAGTAGAGAGTTTCAAGCAAATCCAAACGATTTTTTAAAAACAAGTCCGCCATATTGGATCCGCCATTTTTAATTTTTAAAAACTGACACCGGATTCGTAATCAGCGATTCCAAAAACCGCCGAGTAGAGAGTTTCAAGAAAATCCAAACGATTTTTTAAAAAGAAGTCCGCCATATTGTATCCGCCATTTTGAATTTTTAAAAAGTGACACCGGATTCGTAATTAGCGACCCCAAAAACCCCCGAGTAACCAGTTTTAAGCCGGTTTAATTGATTTCTGACAGAAAACAATCTCATGTATTCAATACACATTATTTAATTATTTTTCAACTTTTGACCGCTGTATCTCAAAAACTGGTCATTATTTTGAGTTTTGTCATATACATTTTCTGTTCAGGAGGTCAAAAACTACAAAAATGCAAAGTTCCAAAAAAATTGGCTGAGAGCCAATTTCAATACAAAAAGTGCGGGGTCCTTTGTTACTTTCTTTGTGAAAATGGTAAATTTACGTATTAGACTTGGTTACTATACTTTATTTAACTAATTATATGAAGAAATAAATATAATTATAATCAAATGAAAAGTACACTGAATTAGCAATTTTTTCAAGGTTTCGAAAAAAAATCCATTTGAGTATATCTGAGGCACGGACATTGAGGACCTAGGTGGGAGAAAGTAAGAGAAGGGGTAAAATTTCAGAATTTTACCCTTTCCAAGATGTGACCGTCTAATGGCTCAACTCTTTCTCCCACCTAGGTTCTCAACGTCCGTGCCTCAGATATACTCAAATGGTTTTTTTTTCGAAACCTTGAAAAAATTGCTAATTCAGTGTACTTTTCATTTGATTATAATTATACTTATTTCTTCATATAATTAATTATAAATGAGAAGTGCAAAAAAATGTGCATGGTTTGTTTACATTTCATCTTTATTTACATTTCACATGTTGGACTTGCCCTTAAAACCTGTTAAAATTATCTTCTAAACAAAAAAGGGATCCACACACACATACATCCGGACAATTAATCAGGATCTCATATAACATGTTTCTATATAGAAAAAAATTTGTTTCCGCCACTTTGAAAATTTTTATAAACGAAAAGACTACAAAGCTTCCTCCACGAGGAAGCAAAAAACAATTATTTAACATATGTTGATAATAAAACTTCAATTAAATTTTTTTTTCTGTTCAAAAAATTATTACCTTCATATTAATTGTGAAAAAATTTTTTCATGGAAGAATATAAATTGAAGTTCTTCTTTATTAACTAAAGTAAAATTCTTAGTAGGATACTAATTGGGACATTTACCTTAGTATTTATTTTAATTTCAGTTAAGAAATATTTTTATTCATATTTCCAATGATTTTGAAAATGCTGCAAAAAACAAAGAGGAATTGAATATTTTGAATAAAAGTGCATACTTTTCAAATCTAATTATTAAAATATATGTTGGTAAATAAATTTTTATAAATGTCATACAAGCGGAGGTACTTGGACGTTTTATATGGTATTAAATATTACATTTTAGGCTATACAACAATGACATGTATATTTTATTTTTTGATGGGATATTTACCAGTAATAATGGACCTAGTAAATCCACTAAATGAAACTCGTACAAGAATATATCCATTAGATATTGATTATTATTTTTTTGAAAAAACGGATTATTATTTTATAACAAGTATTCATGGTGTTACGATGAGTTATTTTTATGTTCAAATAATTATATGCTTTGATATATTGCTTTTTGAATTAACTCAGCACATTTGTAGAATGTTTCAAATTCTGAAGTAGGTATACTAAATATAATTTTGTAAAGTTACAAGGAAGGTACTCGAGGTGTGTATCGCCGATTTGCTTGATCTTGATATATGTTGTAGAGGACTAAAGATTATGTATTTCGTTTTACGTGCCCTAAAAACGTTAATTATCGCCCTAAAAAAGGCACTAAATGTGTAAATGATAAACATTGATTTTAAAATATTTTTTTCTCAAAACATGGACACTTTTTACAAAATCGGCTAACATTTAACTTAAAATGTCCGCTTCACTGTAAGCATACATGTACGGTCGTGGAAAGCTTACCAGAAGCTTACCCTACCTGTAAGAGGTTACATCCCAGATAACAATCAATCAGATAACAATGTACAGTGAGTAACATTTGTGTTTCACTTCTGCGATTGGGTTCTCGCACGTGTGAACCCTACTGGAGAAACGTAGGTACGAACTATAATTAGGTCGTTCATAAAAACTCACGTGAGAATGCTGGCGAGATCTCAAGCAAACACATATGTACGGAAGCGCCTATGAGCCAACCAAACACAGAAAAAACTTGGACTCATTTTTGTTGCAACTCATTTTCTTTTGGGTATCGAAATGAGTATGGGACAAACTTCATGTTATTCAAAATGATATTGGCTGGAATTTCAGATTTCTAAGTTGGCATCATAAGCAGAGTAATTTTGTATTTCAATTATTGTTTCTAATATTTCAACAACACCAGCACGGAAAATTAAAAGGCATTAAAATAAGCTGCAACGCTTCTTATTTTAATCCAATTTTACTTATTTTAATCCATTTTGGTATTAAAATAAGCAAAATTGGATTAAAATAAGAAGCGTTGCAGCTTATTTTAATGCCTTTTAATTTTGTGTGAGAAAGATTATTTTGACCAGTACGAATATTTAGAAGTTTTTAAATAAAAATTATTTATTATTATTTACGTAGATAATAATTAATTTCATAAGTTTTTAAATTTACCGCTATTATTTAAGTTGGCAGTACCGTTCCTGTTGTCAAAACACATGTTTTCATTTTTCTAACCTAAAAACATATTTCCTTTATTATTTTATTACGCGATTACAAGCAATTTTTAATCAAATATATTAAGTCTAGCGTGTTATTTACTTCTTTGTAATTATTATATTTCATGTTTTTGTGCAAAATTATTCGTTATTTCACAATATTTTTCCATTTTTCTTTTTCTCAAAATGAAACTTGCCTGTTTCATTTTGATACTTTTACCTTAGAACTCGAAATGAGACAACCAGTTTCATTTTTGTTGCGAATCAAATTGAGTATAGAATCTATACTCAATTTGAATTCAGGTTTTTTCTGTGAAGGCAACGTACACATGTAGGTTAAGTGTAGCAAAATCGAGTTGAATTGACGGCATGTATGCACGATACAAACATTTCTTAATTTACCGACATAGGATATCAATTATACAGTTAATCATTATAATTAACCCATTATACCAAATGGACAACAGCTTCATATATCATTGGAGTCCATTTAGAGAATAGGTGTTTTCCTTATAACATAGAGGGAGCAGAGGAGCTTCTTACTCTTGCAGTTGTGCTGTATTGGAATTTAATATTCACATTAAGGTATCAAATATCTAGGGGGGACATGAGAATTCCTGTGAGCTGCTTAGGCCGTCAACTTTTTTTCCAATCTTTAAAATTGTTTTGAGAGCTATCCTAGCCGTCCTGAACGTGAGCTTCTTTCATGGCCAAAGCAAAGACAGTGCGAGTGAATGACAAAAGAGACAAAATTTGAAATCTAGAAGGTACCGTGTAATCCTACAGTAAACTTGAGGTCATCTTAAAACTTCCGCCATTACAGTAAGCTTACACAGTAAGGTCGTGGTAAGCTTACATGATAAGGTTGTGGTAAACTTACACGTTAAGGTTGTTGTAAGCTTCCCGTAAGGTTGCTGTAACGTTACTGTAAACTTAGAGTAATATGAAAATATATTTAAAATAATTATATTGTAATATATATTATATTATAAATTTTTTTTATAAAAAATTAAATATATTTGGTAAAGTACTTCATGAAGCCTAATAGGATTTGTTAAATAAAATTTACTGCGCAGCCGTATGTGCCCTAGAAAGCTACTGAGCATAAATATTAAAAAAATTATTTATGAATAACATTCTATGTTAACAGTAACCTTACAGCAACCTTACAGTAACCTTAGGGGAAGCTTACAGCAACCTTACCGTGTAAGTTTACCACAACCTTACCATGTAAACTTACCTCGACCTTACTGTGTAAGCTTACCTTAGCTTTACAGTGTAAGCTTACTGTAATGGCGGAAGTTTTAAGATGACCTCAAATTTACTGTAGGCTTACACCGTAACCTTACAAACCCTACAGATATCCTTACAGTAACCTCACAAAAAGAAGTCGTGCTTTGTGGGTATTCTTAAATGAAGCAATTTGAATAAAAGAAGAAAATGAATCATTACATTTTCACTAAGATTACTAATTAAAACTATCGCAAGATAAAAAAACTCAACTTAGAAATTATTAAATCTGTCATTTTTACAACATTTTCAATTTAAGATTTTTGTTGTTATAAATAAATAAATTGCTAAAATAACAGATTGACTTTAACCAAATTTAAATTGATTTCTTGTATAGGTCACTGGGGTCAAAACGCGTTTTTTTATTTAGAAATCTTTAACTCTTTTCTAATTGACGGTTTAAAGTATATACTAAAAGTGTATTAATTTGTCTAATAGTCGAGTTTAACGACAATTTTTACATTTCAGCATCACGTAAAATATTATATTCCATTTAACTTAAATGAGTAATAGAATATGATCTTGTCTCATTTTACCATAATGCATTCGACCCTCACGCGTGCGACTCACATGCGTCGCATATGAGGAGGAATCTATTTGGTCTAGTGTCAGCACGCGTGCGAGCTACATGTCTGGGATTGTGAGCTTGCTGTAAGGTTACTGTAAGCCTACAATGTTATTAATAATTAAATTTGATTAATATTTATGTGCAGTAGTTTTCTATATTACCTACGGCTGCGCAGTAAATTTTATTTAACAAACTAAGACTTACCATGTAAGCTTACCACAACCATACATGCATGCTTACAGTGAAGCGGACATTTCAAGTTAACAGTAAGTCTACTAAAAGTTTACGATGATACATTAATATCTTACATGTAAGCTCTGTAAACTCAATGTAATATATTGTGCTGTGTGGGTATTTAATAGTTTAACAGTTATCTACAACCCTAGATTGAACCACGTGCCCCGAAAACCCTTCAGTAACAAATTTTAAGTAAATTCTATTGATTTTAATTTTCCTGCCCATATTGTATCCGCCATTTTGAATTTTGAAAAACTAACATCGGATTCGAATTCAGGCACCTCGAAAACGCCAAACTAACACAAACTTCACAACGTTTCTAATCAACGATTGAGAAGAAAAAAATATTTTTCTATGCAATTTATTATTATTTTTGATCTAAAAAATTGTTTTCACCGTTTCTTAGTCAATAATGTTTTGAAATAAAATTTGTAGGAAAAAAATTAGTCATTATTTTTTTAATGAACAATATATTTTTTTCAAAATTGTTTATCATAAACGTTTTGAACTTCACCAATGCAAACTAACAAGTTTTAAGTTTTGTATGATTTTTAATTTTCCTGTCTAATGTAATGTACCAAAAAAATTACGTATATGAGGCAAAATTCCTGAAATGTCCGAACAAAAAATTAAAAGTTCTCGAATTTAATCCATACTTTTCTAAAATGTTGTTATTGTTGGTGAAAGTCTAAAAATCAATTATTATTGAATTTAATAAAATAGTTTTTGAATTACAACGTTTTTAATTTTTGACTTTTTAAAAAAAAATTTTTTTTCAATGTACAATATTTATAAGTAGAATGCATAAAAGTTAACATATATATAATGATTTTTGAAGCTTTTTTGACGAGCTACACGCTGTTAAAAATTTTTTTTTTTAAATAACATTTGACCTTGAAATTCAAGGTCAAAATGTTAATTTACGTTTATCTCAAAATCGGATTTTTTAAAATTATTTTTTACTATCTCAATGGAAAGCTTGACTAATTTCCTACAAAACATGTAGGATGCGGAATGCGTTGGATGCGGAATTAGCTTAACTTTCAATTGGTTAGTTTAGATTTACGATAACTTTATTTGTTTGTAAGATATTTTATTTTTTACTAACAACAAGCATCCAAAAGCCCTATATGAAGTATTTTAGTTCAATTTTAGTTAAATAACAATAAAAAATGAAATATCTTACAAACAAATAAAGTTATCGTAAATCTAAACTAACCAATTGAAAGTTAAGCTAATTCCGCATCCAGCGAGCCCTATATGAAGTATTTTGGATTAGTAGATTGTTAATAAACAATTGCAATGTTAACTAATTGTTTATTAACAATCTACTTATCTAAAATACTTCATATAGGGCTCGTTGGATGCGGAATTACGTTAACTTTCAATTACTAACTTCAGAATTACGGTAACTTTATTCGTTTGTAAAATATTTCATTTGTTATAAACATTAATTAATTAATTAATTAATATCTCAAAAACTTTAAAAGATCCCACTCTGAAAATTACATGTTTTGTAGGAAATTAGTCAAGCTTTCCATTGAGATAGTTAAAAATAATTTTAATAAATCCGATTTTGAGATAAACGTAAATTAACATTTTGACCTTGAATTTCAAGGTCAAATGTTATTTAAAAAAAAAAATTTTTAACAGCGTGTAGCTCGTCAAAAAAGCTTCAAAAATCATTATATATATGTTAACTTTTATGCATTCTACTTATAAATATTGTACATTGAAAAAAAATTTTTTTTTTAAAAGTCAAAAATTAAAAACGTTGTAATTCAAAAACTATTTTATTAAATTCAATAATAATTGATTTTTAGACTTTCACCAACAATAACAACATTTTAGAAAAGTATGGATTAAATTCGAGAACTTTTAATTTTTTGTTCGGACATTTCAGGAATTTTGCCTCATATGTGACGTGACGTTGTGCCATGGGGGAGGGGGGTGTCGAAAAGGATCAAAAATTGCGTGACGTATTGATGTGCACGACCCCTTATCTTATAAATTTCCTAAATCCGAATGATTGTGCAAATCTATACATAAACGCGATTGTAAAACAAAAAGTAGGAAAGTAATATAATGCGACAGCATTATTACGTCCTGTAGCCATGATTAGGTGTCAGAAGTATGCAGGGAGTACACTGTCTTCTACAATATATATCAAGAACAAGCAAATCGGCGATACATAAGCTTCGAGTATCTTCGTTGTTAGAATTTAGAAACATTTTATATATTATACACAGTAAAAACAAAATCTGAAACCGAATGTAAGCTTACTTTAATTTTTAACTTATTTTAAGCAAGAAACTTTATTTAATAATGAAAATTAGCTTAAAATAAGAGTTAGTGGTTCTCTTACTATAAATAAGCTTATAATTCGACTGATTTTTAATTCACTGGTCTTAAGTAAAAAAAAGACGACAGTGACTTTTTAAAAGTCTTTACTTGAGCTGGGTGTCAGTCCGCCGAGTCTTAAAGTGGTAGTTGTGACGTCACAGGCAAAACGTCTGTTGTGAAAACGCCATAGCGTACGCGTACAGTGAAGCGTGTTTGAGAAATGATTTTCTCGTGTTTTAATTTTGGTTTTATTCATTTATAATTCACAAGAATGGGTTTTTTTACTGGGTTTTTAATATCGGATATTCCAGCAAAGCACGCATATCTTTCACCTTTGTCTCAGCTATACTATTTAGAAAAAAAGTCGCTAAATATTACCAAAAGTACAAAACTGTGTGGAACTTGTTGGAAGAGCTTAAATTATTCTAAACTGTTAATTCCTAACTTTATATATATATATATATATATATATATATATATATATATTACGTATAATGTTATTTTTTAAATTTAGTTTGCAGAATTGAAAATGAAAATGACAAGATTTTTTTAAATATAAAAGTTCCTCGTCATTTTCATTTAAATAATGCAAATTTATAAATTAGAAAAAATTGTTATAAGTAATATAAATATATATATATATATATATCAAAATTCTAATATGCTTTTAAGTCATAATTTAGGATTATTATCACACCAGGTTAACGCTGAAAGACAGTCTGTAAGGAAGCTTAATTTCAGCCCTCTTTTAACATAAGACTAAATGATAGTCTAAAACCTAACTGAATTTCAGTTCTTCAACAAGCTTAGAGCTAAATTTCAGCTCGTATGACATCTTACTTATAGTAAGATAAGGGTATTCTTTTTAAACATTTTTTGAGTACTGATTTTCAGTCAATATGATCTACTTCCGTTTACATCTTGAAAAAAGACAACTTATAAGCTTAAAAGAAGATTTTGTTTTTACTGTGTAGAGCCCGTTTTCACCGTGTGGATGAATTTAATCCTCCGAGAGGTTGAAGGCAGTAGATATATTCTGCGGAATTCCATTCTGGGACGTTGTCTTGGACGGTTGTGTTTTGTGTTTCTTGTGATATTTTTACCGCTTACTTTTCACACGCGGCTTGTGTTTGCTGCCTTATGTGTTATTTTAAATCTATTCCAATCTGCTCTCTTGTAAAAGCTGAACCTCTTTAATGTAAGGATCGAGTGTTGATGTGGACCCAGCTTTATGAGGACTGAGATGATCAATTTTGCTGCACTCCGCTTTCCTATTTTCTGCATTTCCTTTTCTTAATTCCACACATTTGCTCAATTTCATAATCATAAAATTCTAATTCTTAAACGTTAAACTTATTTGACTTTGTTTTTAGTTTGTAATTTGCTAAAACTCTGGAATTGATCTAGCTTCGGTTTTTATCGTGTTTCCTTTTTTTTTAATAAAAAAAAGAGAAAAAAAATTTTTTTTTGTTCTACGTATTCTTTCTAAACGGCCTACAAATGAATGAAATAAAAAGAATGATGCACTTACCTCTGATTTAGGTCTTCCTTCCTCTCGTATCAATGATAGGGCTTCTAATACCTCCGATCCTCCTGTGATGGTAGTTTGGTATCAGGATGACCTCGAATGGCATAACGAGGCAAATACCCCTTTTTATAACACAAGTAGCCCTGCTCCGTACTTAGTCCTTATGGAGAGTACTCATTGTGGCAGGAATATAGGTAAAATGGATCCTGTATCTGTTATTGACTTTCTTTCTCCCTACACACGTGGTAAAAAGACTGTTACTAGAAGTGGTAAGAATCAATTGAAAATTGAGTGTGAAGATTCGCGGAGTGCAAACAGTCTTGTGGCCTGTCAGGATCTTATCCTGGCTAGATTTAAAATTTTTATTCCCGAATCATTTCCTAGAAAAAAGGTTTTACAAATGCTTTCCTCTCTTCTAGATCCATTAAGGACATAATTCGTATTTGCGAGGATGGTGATTTAACGAATATTTTGAACATAAAAAGAGTAATCGATCAGGGCAATCATATTTTAGATAGAGACGAGTTTACCTTCAATGGTCCTTTAGTCCCTAGGAATATTCAGTTGGGCGGATATTTGATCCAAATTACCCTTGTCATACAACGTCCGAGGAGATGCTTCCGCTGCCAAAGATTTTGTCACGTTGCAAATCAATGCAGATCGGCATACCCGTCTTGTAAATTTTGTGCGGGTAGACATTTTACCTCGGTATGTCCAAATGGCCGTCTGCCCCCTTCTTGCAACAATTGCAAAAAGAATCACATGGCTTCTTCCTCTGATTGTCCTATTTTCAAACTAGATTTCGGTTTCCTCAAATTCCGATATACCACGAACTGTAATAAAGATAAGGCGAAAATGTCCTTTTATGCGGAAAATCCGGACCTCTTAAATAATATTGCCTTATGTGAAGAAATTTCTCCTCCCCCCTCTCCACATATTTCTGGAATTAATCCCTCCACCTCTCTGCATAACTCTGGAGATGTTTGTCAGAACTCATCTGCTCCAACTGTAACTGAGACTGGCACATCTACTCCCCGCCGCTATCAATCACTGCCTATCGATCATGTTCTTGAAATTTCAAGGGCTTATAACAAACATCGTTTGGCTGAAGAAATTCAAGTAGTGAATTCTTTAATTGTTCTTAATCAATATAAATCGGTAATTCTTTCCGCATTACATGATAGGGTGTAATTATTTTTATGTTAATTTTTGTTTTTTGTTTTCTTTCATTAAATTTAATATTTATCTTTTAATAAAGTGAGTTGGCCACAGTTTTATTTTTCTTTGTTGTTGTTTTTCTTCGTTTTTTTGCTTTTTGTTTTGTTGTTCATTTTTTTTATTGTTTCTGCTTGTGTCTGACTGCAATCGTTAGTTTTTGTCAGATTTTGATAGCAATCTCTGATATTTGCTTAGTTGTTGCACCGCTTAGTTGCTGCCTTCTAATTATAATCATTTTGTTGCAGATTTTGAGGCGTTGCTCTGTTGCCGCCACATTATTATTAGAAATACTTTGCTGCAAGTCTTTACATGTTGCTTGTAGTTGCCAGTTTGCTTTTAAATTTCTTTAATATAGTTAATAGGTAGATTGTTTTTGGATCTGGTTGTAGTTCTCTTGTTTTAAACTTTCCAATATATATATATTTATATTTTTAATATGTGTCTTTGGATCTTCAACTATGTCCTTGAAAAAATTGATCAAATTCGGCAATTGGAACGCTCATAGTATTCTAAATAAACGTCCGGAAGTCAAATCTATTTTACACTCATTCGACCTGGACGTTCTTGTTGTTTGATACTGAAATTTGGCTTACTCCACGTACTGCTGTCTGGCAATTGCCAGGTTATTTTACCTTCAGAAAGAATCGTGTCAATCCTCAACATGGTGGGGGTGCTTTGGAGACGCTTGCTTTTCACCGAACTGTCAGTACGTCGAACAGACAAAATGTCGAATGGCAAGTTGTCGAATGGACAAAATGTCGAAAAGCCAATACGTCGAATAGACAAAATGTCCATTATTAGTCCCATAAATAAGAACAAAATCGATTAAAACGTCTCAGAGTTATGCATTTTTGAAAAAAAATTACTCAAAACTTTAATGCCTGGTAAAACCCACAATTTTGAAAATTTTGAAAAAAATTTTTTTGTATATGTTTTCTGTTATAAAACATTACATTTATACCAAGTTTAACAAAAATCGAAAGACCCATGACCAACATTGATTTTTTTTAGAAAATTTGACCCAACACCGAGACGCTTGCTATTCACCGAAATGTCAGTACGTCGAAAAGCCAATACGTCGAACAGACAAAATGTCGAAAAACCAAGACGTCGAACAGTGAATACATCGAACGGACAAAATATCGATAAGCCAAAATATCAAAAAGCCAAAACATCGAACAGCCAATACGAAGAAATGACAAAATGTCGAAAAATTTTATTGACTCAAGTATAATTATAGTTAAGTCAATAAAATTTTTCGACATTTTGTCAGTTCGACGTATTGGCTGTTCGTTGTTTTGGCTTTTCGATATTTTAGCTTATCGATATTTTGTCCGTTCGATGTATTGACTGTTCGACGTCTTGGCTTTTCGACATTTTGAGTGGTCGACGTATTGGCTTTTCGACGTACTGACATTTCGGTGAATAGCAAGCGTCTCGGTGTTGTGTCAAATTTTCTCAAAAAAATCAATGTTGGTCATGGGTCTTTCGATTTTTGTTAAACTTGGTATAAATGTAATGTTTTCCCTACCGAAAGAGTGGTACTGGAATGGTACTGAATTGGACTTGGCTTGAGTTCCACTTCAGTACCACTACCTGATAACCCATAAGAAGACATTTTTAAAGTACTTTAACAATAGTTTTAAAGGTATATAAGATCAACAAACCGTCTCTCGCGAAATACGTGTAAAACAGCAAAAAAAAACATAATAGTTTGTAGAAAATTTCTGTTAAGTTTGGAAATTATATTGCAATCCCTCCTTGAACAATAGACCCCTAGGTCCTTTGTCGAAGGATTAAAATTTTAACCCGAGTTTTATTGCTTAAAAAATTTGTAATTTTAATAACTCAACTTTAAAAAATATATATTCAGATTCGTTAATATTTCCAGATTATTAATATCTAAAATTTATCATAAAATAATTACATTTAAAAAAGTTATAATTTATCTCGTATACCTTAAGTTTGATAAAAAAAAGGACATCATTTTTGAATTTAGCTGACAAAGGAAATATCATATGCATAATAATGTATGAAAATAATATAAATCCATGAAAAACAAATATAATATTGAAATAAATATAAAGTTTTAGTTTAAACATATTGAAAAAGCTAGTCGCTTTTCACTTTTATGAGGGTATTAACGGTAACTCGACCCTTTTCGCAGGTAAATTTCCCAGTTCCATTTCAGTACCAAAATGCACCAAATTAGTACTGAGTTGGTACTGAGCCCTCAGTTCCAATTTCCCAGTACCAATCCAGTACCACTCTTTCGGTAGGGTTATAACAGAAAACATATACAAAAAAATTTTTTTCAAAATTTTCAAAATTGTGGGTTTTACCAGGCATTAAAGTTTTGAGTAATTTTTTTTCAAAAATGCATAACTCTGAGACGTTTTAATCGATTTTGTTCTTATTTATGGGACTAATAATTGTTTTAACAATAATTTTAATGCAATAAAAGCCAAAAAAAATTTTGAAAAATTGCCCCGAAAAAAGTCAAAAAAAATTTTGATTCCATTTTTTCGGTCTTAAGCACCCCTTCGATTTTTTTTAATTATGATATTTGGATTCCTTATCTTCTCCTGAATTTTTTCATAAAAAAAATTGCTGGAGACTTTAAAACTAACCGCTATATCGAACTTTTTGTCCTGCAGCGCACGTATTTTGCACTCACGAGAACGCGTCGCGTCTAAAGTCCATGTGTCGCACAATCTCAGTTTATTTTTTTTTGGTTAATCCTTACTTATATTTTGATTATTAAGTTATTTATATATTTACTAACAAAATAATAAATAAAATAAATAATCACTATCGTTATAAACATTTTATAAATAAATTTAACCACCCTCTAATTATCATTGTGGAAGATAAACCTATTAGGGTCAAATTTTCTAAAAGAAAGTTAATGTTTGCTCATAGTTGATATTATTAAGCCCTTAAAAGGGCTGATTGATATTATTAATTTTCTCTTTTTGTTATCTTTAGATGCAGAGTATACTTTGCACAGGATTTCTTTTTCACTTTTTGGAATATAACAATGGAAATTTCTAGTTCCTTTAATTGGGCAAGCTTGAGAAAAACGATTTCTTAGACGTTCTTCGTTTAAGTTATGTTCGACTGTTGTACAAAACATCACAGTAATGTTTTCAATCGATTTCAGTGACCATTCATAAAATTGTTTTGCTGTTGAAATAAATTCTTTATTTACATTTTGAAGACTTGCACGGGTAGCCATTCTTTTTAATGTACCTCCAATACCATCGCAGGGACTCTTCCCGTGTGAAGTTGCATGAAAGTGCCATTCTGACAAGATTTTGAAGTCATTATAGTGATAACAAAGGTTTATAAAATTATACTTATTTTTGTATTGACTTCCTGCTCCATCACTAATGTAAATCAGTTTTCTAATCAAATTGTCCATTTCCTTTAATTTCAGTATTAGTTTTTGAATAAATAAATTTATTGCATTTGCATCGTGCTTCAAATCTTCTGAAATTATTGCAAAACAATCATGTTTTACATTACTCCCATCATTGTAATAAACAACAAAGGGATGTAACGTAATTTGAAGTATAACAACTTGTATCTTGTATCTTGTATGACAACTTGGTAATTTTCAGAAAAATCACCCTTTACAATAAAATCACCTGGCATTAGGGATGATTTCAAATCTGAAAAATATTTGCTCTGCTGCTTACAAATGAAATCTTGCTTTAAGAGCACTTGCTTTGTTAAAAATTTCTCGATGAAATCATCAGCTGTATCGGTTAAGGTCTGTATCATTGTTCTATCAGTTGAAATCCAACTTCGATATACAACCGAGTTGATAAAATTATCGTCAAACAGGTTAATTAGAACATCAATTAATTTCTCAAAGCTAGTGCATTTGTCACATAAAAGGAGGTTACATGAAGGAGAGGAAGGATCACAGACCATGTACTTTAAAATGTCTTTATAAGAACCAAGAAATGATAACTTATCTTCTGCTTTCGATAATTTTTTCAATTCGGGACCATCTATCATCAGCTTAACATTTTGATGTATTTTACATACACAAACAAAATGTGTGCTATTACTACCAGCAAGGACGCATTCTTTGGGCCGAAGAGTGCTAAATTTAGTTAAACTAATTTTGCATCCGGAATCCTTTCCTGCATTCTTCGTCTCCATGATCAATGAACAAATCAATTCTCTTTCTTCTAATATCCCACCAGATGCAATGAAACGTAACCAGAATCTCCTTAAGACAATCACAGAAATCCTTCATTTACTGTTTAACCCTGAATACCAAAATAATGACTAATTTATCTAAATTAAATTTAATGCAATGGAATTGTCGTGGCGTCTTTAACAAGACACACGAAATTCAGAAACTTTCTCAACAATTTGATATACTCTTGGTTTGCGAAACTTTTTTAAAACCCAATAAAAGAGATAATTTAAATACTTTAAAACAATTTAATGTAATTAGACATGATAGAACAGTGAATAAAGGCGGTGGTCTCGCCATCGTCATTCGTAAAAATTTAATTTTCTCTAAAATTCACACAATCTTTACCAGAGAAGACGAATTCGAGACACTAGCTGTCTCAATCGATACTTCTTTGGGCAAAATCTTAATAATTTCAGTTTACAGAGTTCCTGGAAAACAAACCCCCCCAAACTATTGGAAACTATTCTTTAATTCAGTTAAAAATACAGGCTTTGACACAATTTTTATAGGAGGAGATTTTAATTGTCACAGCACACTTTGGGGCAGCCCTTATGTGTGTTCCAATGCACGAAATCTTTTTAAAGAACTAGATGACATCGATCTTATCCTTTTAAATGATAACTCTCCCACATTTGTGAGCCGTCCACCGAACCTGGCTCTGACTTGGATCTTAGTTTTATATCTCCGAATTTATACACATCCTCTTCCTGGAACGTTTACCATGATTCTCTAGGCAGTGATCACTTCCCAATCTTTACTTCACTAGGTATTTCAATACCTATCTCATCATTTTCCTAACACAAATACAATTTACGATCAATGGATTGGCATCTTTTTTCTTCCAAACTTAAAACATCTATAGAATTAAATTCAGAACTTTTAAACACTAATGATCCAGTTGCAGACTATAATCAATTCGTACACATTGTAGATTCAATAATCAACCTAGTTTGTCCACAACGTAAAACAACACAAAACAATAATAACGATAACCACAGATTACCAAAAAAACCTATTGTTCCAGCACCTTGGTGGAATAACAAATGTGATGAAGTAATAAAAAACAGAAAAGTAGCATTAAGAAATTATAAAAAACAATCAAATTACGAAAATTTTATCAAATACAAGAAGACAGATGCCATAGTTAAGCGAACAACAAATGAAGCCAGACGCCAATCCTTTAGAGATTTCTGTAACTCCCTAGATAGACATACCCCTCTCAATAAAATTTGGTCTGTAGTAAGAGCATTTAAAAATCGTTTTACCCAACCACAAACAGCCTCCTGCTCAGCAGAAAAAGAAACAATAGATAATTTACATTCACTAATAAAAGATCTTTACCCTCCTACCGCATTTTATGAAAACTTCCCAAACAACTTTTATAATAACCCTTTTTTAGAAACCCCTTTCACCTTCTCTGAATTAAAATTAGCTGTTAACTCAAGTAAAACTAAATCATCTCCAGGCCTTGATAAAATAGACTTTAACACAATCCAACACTTTCCTGACGAAGTTTTACTAGTTCTTTTATCAATAATTAACAGAATCATTACCAGTCGTAAATATCCTCCATCTTGGAACAATTTTCTTATTTTCTTCATCCCTAAATCCACACCCGGAAAATTTCGACCTATTTCTTTGGCTTCTTGTCTTTTCAAAATCACCGAGAAACTCATTTACAACAGACTTCTTTGGCTAATAGAACGCGATAAAATACTGAGTCCATATCAATTTGGATTCAGAAAAGGAAGATCATGTTCGGATAACCTCGCGCTAATTTCTACAGAAATATGGTCGGGTTTGTCCCAACGAGAATTCATTGGTGCACTCTTCCTCGATATTAAAGGAGCCTTCCCTAGTGTAATACCGAACATATTAGCAGAAGATCTTAGGACAATTGGCATTCCAGAATCAATAACCCGCTTCATATACGATTCAATTAAATGTAAAAATATGTTCTTCAAAATAAACGGCGAGATTATTGGCCCAAGAAACAGCACTATAGGCGTCCCACAAGGAAGTATCCTTAGTCCACTTAATTTCGGAATATACACAAGGGACCTAAACACTATTATTCCTGCAGATTGCAAAATTTATGAATTCGCGGACGATTGGTCTGTTATTTCCCGTTCTCATGATCCAAATCAAATTATTGCCTCCCTTCAAAACTGCCTTAATATAATGTCTGAATTTTTATCTGATAGAGGTTTAGAAATCTGTCCAATTAAAACCCAATTAGTTATATTTAATAACCAAAAACTTAACATAGACGATCCCACATTTTCCTTATCCCTAAACGAATTTACTATTAAACCATCACCTTCAGCAAAATACCTCGGTGTCTTTTTCCACGAATCCGGATCCTCTGATACTCATTTTAATTATCTCTGCGACAGAGTGACAAAAATTCTAAACATCCTAAAAGTCCTTAGAGGTACATGGTGGGGAGCAGACCCTTATCTGCTGCTTCACATTTATGACTCTTTAATCAGAAGTCTAGTAGACTATGGTTCACTCGCTGCAAATTTTAAAACTCACAAGAACTTCTCAAGACTAGAAAAACTTCGTAACCGAGCTTTAAGGTTAGCTATTGGTTACAGACAAAGTACTCCGATCAATGTGATGATGGCTGAATGTTGTGAGCCCCCTTTACGATCAAGATTTAATTTCTTTTCTAAAAAATATCTTTTCAGAATCTTTTCAAATTCAAATCACCCCTTACCAGCTAAATTATCAGAATTATCTCAACTCACTATTAACTCAAATGTTAGATTTAATTATCCTCTTTTAATTGCATATGAAAAAACGAAAAATTATAGCGAACTTATTAGAAGTAAAGACATCGATCCTTACTTCGAATTCCTCTTTGAGGATCATTTATTCACTCCCAAGATCGTCCTTAATTGGGGCAAATCACTGCAAGATTCCTCTAGCGCCTCAAATTTATTTAAAGATCTTGTTAACTACAACTTTCATAATCACACTTTATTTTTCACTGATGGTTCTAAATCAGAAACGGACAGAGTAGCTGGATGCGCTTCAGTCTGCCCTTCTTTGAATTTAAGTTTCAAGTTTAAAATTCAAAATCACGCCTCAGTTTTCTCACTCGAAGCATTCGCAATTTTATTCACACTAGATCATATTATCAATTCAAACCTATCTAATACAGTAATTTTCACAGATTCTCTTAGTGTTTTAAACAACCTAGCTTCTAAAAACATTTACCGAATTAAATCATACATAATTCTCACAATAAGAAACCGACTAAATGTACTGTCAAAATTGAACCGTCCAGTAACTCTCGTCTGGATCCCTGGACATACAGGAATCGACGGAAATGAGGAAGCAGACAAAGCAGCTAAAGACGCATCTACTGAGCCCGTTACATTGAACATACCACTCTCGTTTACTGATTTCTCATGTTTAGCCCGAAAACAACTGGTTGATAGTTGTAATACATATTTTCTGGAAATAGGTCAAAATAAAGGAACGCAATACATGCAATACTTTTACAAACCTACGAAGAAACCATGGTTTGCGAACTTTGTAGCTCGTAGACTATGGATCACCACAATTTGCCGAGTTAGATCCAATCACTACAATCTAAACTTCAGTCTAGCCAGGAAGAACATTGTTCAGTCAGGAAAATGTCCACAATGCCCGAACATCGAAGAAGATTTTGATCACATTCTATGGGCATGTCCCAGATTTGATCCTTTCCGACCGGACCTAATAAAAGCTCTCTCAAGAGCCCTAAAATGCCCTCCTCCATTTAGTAGTGTTCAATTTTTAAGTAACCCTATTCCGAAGATTGTCTCACCCGTATTTAGATTTCTGAAACGTGCAAATTTACAAATTTAGTATTCAGGAGGCCCAGAAATGTACTGATATCTATCAGTACAAAGAAGAAGTTATGTCGGGGACTTTCCATCCATTTACCTGGTCATGGCCAAATATACATGCGCAATGCAGTATGGGTGCCAACGTTAAATTTAATACTACTACTATCTGGTGTGTGCACTGGAGCTTAAGGCCGCACTCTCACCTCTCAGCTGCCTGCCTACCTGCAGGAGTTGTCATGGCAACGTGTACGAGTAACAGAGATAGTAAATTCAAATTTGAATTTTCTCTCTCTCTTACTCCTGCACGTTGCCATGACAACTCCTCCAGGCAGGCAGCCAAAAGGTGTGAGTGCGCCCTAAGCTAAATACCGGATGTTACGAAATAACCTGCCTTTACTTATCTACGTATCATTCTGCAAATCCTGGAATTACATTTATGTACTGGCTATTTGTTTTACAAGAGGTCATTTAACCAAGAAGAAGAAGATATATTCTGCGTTTGTGCAGAATTTTTTTATATAGCTGTATACAGTTTCTACGCAGACGCAGAATATATGTACTGCCTTGAACCTCTCGGAAGATTAAATTTATCCAAACAGTGAAAATGGGCTCTTACATGGGAACTTCCACATAAAATAGGATCATACTTTGTCGGTTTTAATTTTCAGGATAATTGTAATTTTCAAATATAATAAAAAAAATTTTGTATCATTTTCTTTTAGATATAAACTAATGAATATTATGATCGATGAAGAAACGTCAAATGAAATAACCGATGGAACAGAAATGTATAATAAAGCTCGTATATGTGTTATAACATACGTTAGATTACTTCAGTTTGTATATGATATTAATATTTATTACACAGTGAAAAAATAGTTTAGCAGCACCAGTTATTAGATAATAATATAGTTTATTATTGTTTACTAATATATTTAATTTTCTCTATAACAGAATGATTGATCAAGTGAATTCGTTTGCTTCAATTTGTTTACTTTTGACCGTGGGAATACTGATTATATTAGTGTCCTTTCATTGTTCTATGGTAAGATTTCTTTTCTATTTTATTTCTTCTTGAAAGACATTAATTTTTGTTCTTAAAAATCATGTCATGTTTTCTGCAGATTGTTTTCAACCAGTATGACACTAAATTTGTTCTAAAAGGAATTTCTATTGCAATAGGTCAAGTTTTTCACTTATATTTTAATTGTCTAACTGGGCAATTGGTTCAAAATCACAGTTCTAAATTAAGTACTTACATGTAAGTGAAAAATAAATATATTTTACACAGCAAGAAGATTGGGAGGATTGGTGAAATTCAAATGGAAGCTTCCAAGAAATTTAAAATGTCCACCTCAAAGAAAGCTATCATTGGAATCTAAAGAAAATCTCCCACCGCAATATCGAAGGAAGTTTCCAAATATTTTCCGAGAAGCTTCCAGTTAAAAATTAATAATTGTGAAAAATTAAAAAAAAAAACAATTTCTTGAATTTAAAGTCTCATACCTAACCGCACCATTTTTCAGAAACCTAGCATTGCGAAAGTAATGTTGAAAATAAATTGAGGGGGATTGGGGATCGAACGCGGGTTCAACAGATTCAAACGCAATACCCTAACCGAGATGATACACGAGCAACTGTCAGAAAAAAAATCTTGCCTTTACGCTGTGAGTGATTTTATTAGTTGACGAAAATGTCGGGAAATTTCAAAATTCATTTTTTATCGCGGCTGCATATATTAGTTATATCAATTATTAATATTATATTATTAAAATTACAATATATAATATGTATTTAGTTTAAGTTGTTTCTCGTAATATATAGATTTTAATAAAATGTATTGCTGACTATCAAACATTTTATTTGCTAAATTTAGTAAAGCAAAAAATGATTAGTACAGTCAAAAAAATCTCCGACATGTTTAACGTTAAAGAAATTGAAAGAAATAAATTTTTTTAGGAATTTTGAATAATGAAAATTTCGAATAAATGGTAAAAAAGCAATTTAAGAAACGAAAATTTTAGAAAATGTACAAAAAAATTAAAAGAAAAAGGATTACAATGAAGGAAAATTGTAGTCAGTATCGAGAATCTTGATAATTCTCATAATAAACTGAGATTTTAGGTTTAGCTTGTAAAAGTAAATAATAAATTTAAAAAATTCCAAATAAATGAGTATGTAAGATGCAAAACCATTGCTAGACAATTTGCTCGCACGCGTGCCGATTAACCAGCACGGCGTGACATCATTTGAGCATGAAGATGCGTCTTCATATGTGAAACACGTAACGCACGGCGTGTGAGTCACACGTGTGACGTTGAAATGCATGTTTAGTGCATTTAATTTCTATTTCAAAAAAATATTTTATCTTTAAATTATAGTATTTAAAAATCTATTTAATAGGTAAAAATGCGTAAATATAAAATAATACTTTTTCTTTCTCACTATTATTATTATTGTTATTATTATTATAAAATTATGTTTAAACGAAATTTTCCACACAAAAACTTTAAGGTTATGTTTAAGTATGCATACAAATTTAAAATTACCTATAAAACATACAACTATAATTGTATGATATAATATCTTTCTAATATTTATAGATATAACAAACAGACAATATAATAAATTTGTACACGGAATTTGTCTAAAATAATCGGAAAGATCGGAAACAATAAAACTTATAGAATCATAAATCAGACTTCTTAAAATAAGTAAAAACTACGGAATAAAATTTAAACTAGATATTTTACATATATAAATTTAATTTGAACAATTTATATATTGACGATTTCACGTGAAATTTATGCCCATGACATTTTAAATTCAGTAAATATATTTTTTTCTATCTTTATAGAAAAAAAGGTTTGAGAATTTTTTTATTATTTTATAAGTGCACAAATTTTCGCGTTATGAATTTTTAAAAATATGTTTTTTTCGAGTTTTTTAAAAATACATTTAATTTTAATAACATCTAACTCTTAAAGTATTGAATTTAGGAATTATGACCAAGATACAAAAAAGTTTCAGTTTTTCCTCGACTTTCAAAATATGTTAACAAAAAAGAGAAATTTTAAATTTGTTTATAAAAATAACAATTTTTTTAAATTTGGGTCCGATTTTTTTTATTTTTTCAGACATGAAAATAATACGAAAATTTTGTAATAAGTTGTGGAGTTGGCCTGATGATCCTTTTGTTTATATAGGTAATTTGGTTAAAAAAAGATTTTTCCTTTTTTTTTAAATGAAAAATGTTTTGGGCACTAGGATCTTTTAGTAAACTCATAGAAAAGCAAATTAAAATACATTTTATTTTGAAAAATAAAAAATGAAAAAAGAGTAAAATTTTCTTTAAACAAATTATATAAACAAAAGGATCATCAGGCCAACTCCACAACTTATTACAAAATTTTCGTATCATTTTCATGTCTGTAAAAATAAAAAAAATTGTTTAAAATCGGGCCCAAATTTAAAAAATTGGTATTTTTTATAAATAAATTAAAAAATTTTTTTTTCGTTAACATATTTTGAAAATCGATGAAAACTGAAACTTTTTTGTATCTTGGTCATAATTCCTAAATTCAATACATGGAAATGAAATGAAAGTGCATGCCTTCATGCTCGTGCGTGGTAAGTCGCATGCAATGCCAGCGAAATAGCTCGGATTGTGCTTGCATTGAAATAGCCTTCACACGCGACTGCAAAGTGCAAACGAAATGCATGCGTTATGACCATCACTTTGTACTGTGCACGTAGCGTGCAAAACTTGCGGCGCACGAGTGTTATCTGGGTACTTTCGCAATGCTAGGTTTCTGAAAAATGGTGCGGTTAGGTATGAGACTTCAAATTCAAGAAATTGATTTTTTTCATTTTGTACAATTATTAATTTTTAACTGGAAGCTTCCTGGAATATATTTAGAAGTTTCCCTCGATATTGCGGTGGAAGATTCCAGTGATAGTTTTCTTTGAGGCAGACATTTTGAACTGTTCGGAAGCTTCCTGGAAGAAATCGTACTGTGTGGGTATTAGCTCATTTCATTTAAATTGTCATATTCAGTTCCAGAAAAGTTGAGTTGGCAAATTTTGATTCTGAGGTTGAAACTATATTTTTTATACAATTCAACATGTTAAATTAACAAAATTAATAGTGGTCACAAAATTAGAGTCATATATTTTTTTTGTCAGACGGTTTTTTGGCAGAAATCGTCAAATCTCAACCCTTTCGTGCCTCTGATAAACCCAGCGGATGGATTTGCTTGAACTTCGTTACTCGGGGGTTATTGTGGTCGCTGATCACGAATCTGAATTCAGATTTCAAAAATTCAAAATGACAGATCCACACGGAAAGAAAGTTTGTAGCAATATTTGATATTATGGTGTTACTTTTTAGTATATTTGGTTGCAATTGCGGAACATTTTGGCATGATAACGATTTTCGATACTATTTTTAAGAATGATTGAGATTAAAATAAGAATATTTAATATAGTTGGAAAGAAAATTTGATATAATATTTACGAAATCTGAAATCTTTTTATTGAAACACAAAAATGTCAAATTTTAATAAGCTCTTTATCAATTTTTCTAACCAAATATTTCAAATTTCGTAATTAGAATTGTATAAAATGATATAATTATTTTAGATTTTGATATATTTGATATGAAAATTGAAAAAGAAATATCAAAGTTAACGAGATTCGACGAAATTTGCCGAAGTTGAACGTTCGGAATTGCCCGATCCTTACCGAGTGGTAACGAAGACTGACGAAGCTCTTTAGACAAGCCCCTTTTTACCATTATCTTGATACAGACCTGAATTTCTTTTATATAATTAATTTCGAAGATTTTACAATAAATCAGTAAAAAAAATTGTTCTTCAAAAAATAATAAAATATTTAATTATTTCCCAATAAATAATGATTTTTATTTATATTTTTAAACATGTTTTGATATAATTTCACCTTTCTCATAAGCGGTGAAAAATATGTCTGGTTAGTATATAAGAATGGTCACATCAGTTTTTCACATGAGCGTAAATTTGTATATGAAGCGTTATTCTGCGAATGTTATACGTATTATCGTTAGTATAGGTTAGGAATAAAAATAAGCCAATCGATGTAAAACAATGCGGTGTATGTGTGTGTGTGTGCATTTAAAAGTTCATATCCTCGTCTATCCTCGAGATGAGAAAGAGATAAAACTTTGGCGTAGAATCTGTTGGTGTTTCTGTCGTCATCTGTCACGACTGAACCACTTCGAATTTTTAGTATAGTTTTAACAAATTTCGAAATAATCTTTCCAAATTTTCTTATAAATTTAGTAAATAACGAAGTGCGCGTCGATTTAACTTACTTCTGGTTTTTCGTATAAATTTATCAATTTACGAAATAATAATTTCAATTTCTGGAATATATTTACTAAAAAGACTATTGGTAAAAATATACCGATTTTCGTTATCAAACCCAAATGTTCCGCGTTTGAAAAAGAGAATACTAAAATTTCCTATCAGATTTATCAAATATTGCTACTAAATTTCTTTCCGTGCAATAAAGCAGTCGAGTTTTTTAAAAATTGCTTGTATTGTCTTTCAACTTATTGCTTTGAGGTATTCAAGACTTATTTTGCTCATTTTTCAATTATGAGGCTAACCAAATATTAATTTCATTATATAAATTTTTCGAAAGTAATTTTTTTGGACGCAATTATTTTTATAAAACAACATAACAGCATTAAAACTTTTTGATATTTTTTATATTGTAACGATAGAGTATCGTAGTATAGTGGTCCGGCGAAAAGAGAGAAAGTAGACAGCGTAAGTAGTAGTGTCACTCTCTTCCCCCACCACTCGCTGCCCTGTTGAAAATTCCTATGTGAGAACACATATGGGATCCCATCCAGGATCTCTTGTGAGTTCTTATGTGGGTTCCCATACAGGTTCACACATAAGATCCTGTATGAAAAGGTTCCTGGGATGAACTTGCGTGAGATCAAGCGCACGATCTTATGTCTCTGTAAAAGCAATAACACAGGATCCCATGAGGTTTCCTGTGTAGGTTCCTATATGAACAACACGATAAATAGGAACACACATGGGATCTTATCCGAGATCTTGTATGAGTTCTTACATAGGTTCTCACATATAAGAAGATTAATAGCAGCTTAATAAGATTTTATAGAATGCTTTTATATATATGCTATTAATCTTCTTATATGTGAGAACCTATGTAAGAACTCATACAAGATCTCGGATAAGATCCCATGTGTGTTCCTATTTATCGTGTTGTTCATATAGGAACCTACACAGGAAACCTCATGGGATCCTGTGCTATTGCTTTTATAGAGACATAAGATCGTGCGCTTGATCTCACGCAAGTTCATCCCAGGAACCTTTTCATACAGGATCTTATGTGTGAACCTGTACGGGAACCCACATAAGAACTCACAAGAGATCCTGGATGGGATCCCATATGTGTTCTCACATAGGAATTTTCAACAGGGTGTCACCTAGCTGCTAGTGATATACCGTTCATCTCGCACGTTTTCCTCAGTCTTCTTCCGACTCGTCTAGAGGTGCTTCTATGACAATTGGAAGCGACTTACTTCTGGCTACCTGGTGCTCAGTATAGGTACGTCTCTCTGAACACCGGAGCCTTCCTAACTTCCTAGAAGGAACTGTACTTGTTCCTGTAGGCACTCCTGCGGAACAGTAACACCCTTCGCCTTCCTTCCTTCTGGTTAACCGGACTTCGTATGGGCGCGCCCGTGTAAGGCTGGTGAACCAGGTTACCCACAAATCTACCAGGACCATCCTTGTCCAGTAGAGGCGCTCCTCTCTTGAATATTACTTTGCACTAGCTTCGCGTCGAGCATGAATATTGGAACCGAATCCAATATCTAGCTTCTTCCCGATTACGAATAATAATCGACCTCGCGTGTACGACCCTAGTATCCGTCTGCACCGTCGTCTAGGGGGTAAATTTTAGAAAGTACCCCACGTGTAAGTAATAAGCGTCGTCCTGACCAACATCTTCGCGAACGTGGTAAATATGTTTAAATCTGTTTTATTCTTGATTAATGACGATCATTACAATGTAATGCTTAAATTGTAATATAAATAATATGATTTAAATAATACGTCACAACAGTAATTTTATGGGGGGATTTAAACCACACTTTTTTCAAAATCCTGACATCCCAGGCAATTTAAGACCCGATATCGTATTCAACGCACAAAAATACATTAGAAACCACTCCGATAACAAAAAACAAGAAAAAAATTTTATTTTGTAGGCCTGTGTGATTTATTACGTTTACTGAAGCCATAATACAAATTTGCATTACACTTATGACCATTAAACTGCTGACATTTTGCACGTTTTTTGCTTATCAAATAAAAACGGTTATACTTATATCGACGTGGTTGGTCTCATTCGAAAGAGAATCAAAAAATATATTAAATTTCATACCCATATAAAATTTAAACTTTTTACTTACTATTTTTGAAGCGTTACACTGTTGACAGAAATTCAATTACAAAATTGTTACGGCTTTTTCTTCCTCCATGCCAAACGATCAGATTTAGATTTATATCGTTCTCGTTTTTTTCACACACTTCGTTCTTGTATTCTGCTACGTATGCGATGGTAAAGAAGTTTTTTTGTTCATAATGTTAATTAATGGTGTTCCGTAATAGCAAGCAGTGGTTGTCTTTCAAAATTTGGCTCCTCGTAGGTGCATTTAATTTAAAAATGATTTTTCTCTCAACTCGGATAGAAACGGAAAAATCGAAAAAAAATACCAGTTATCCTGAAATGTTGTACTTTTATTTACGCACAAGAAATTGAAAATTCATTACGATAAACGACGTCAAAAAATAAAATAAGAAATTTTTTTGCAGCCGTCAGGTGCTGCCCCAGACGGTAAATTTCAGTACTACGCAAATGTTTATACTCTTCCTATTTTACTTACTGTCATTTTATATGTGAAAAAATTTTTAATTTCTTAGAGGCAAATGAAAGTACACAAACTCAGGATAACTGGTATTTTTTCCGATTTTGCCATTTCTGTCCGAATTGGAAGAATAATATTTTTTAAATTAAATCTATCTCATTTTTAAAAGACAACCACTGCTTGCCATTGCGGAACACCGTTAAATATTAGGTAAAAGTACGAAATTTTTACGACAAAACATAAAAATACAAAAGTGAGGGACACGTCATTTTTATTTTCTGGAAGTGGTATAAAATAAAGTTTAATTACCAACAGTTGATTTTCCTTAAATATAGAACTAACCCTTCACGAAACATTTTTTTTTAATCTTGTTTAAACACTAAACTTTCGACATTCCATTCATTTGAACATTGAAAATGTCTCCGGGGACGTATTACACTTATGACTTATAACATTTTGCCAGCTTTTTGTTCTTCCAATATTATGAAAATCACTTTTATGTCCTTGTAGGCAGAAAAATTATTTAATAATATTGTATTTTAATATGTAAAAAAATTAATTTCAACTAAGGTTATATCAAATAATTTTTTTTGGCAAGGGACATGAATATGCCAATTTAAATGAAATGAGCCCCATATGTACACTACCGGCAGAAATTGTCGGTACGCCTGACGTGCGAGGAGTGGAAATTTGATGCTGAACTTAAGACAAGATATTTTAAGTTAAAAAAAGATAGAGACTTGTAATTTAGATAAAGTTAAAAAAAACAAGAAATTTTGTTTCTTTTCTTTAGCATTTATAACACCGAAAAGATTTCAAGAAAAAATTATGCATTTTTCCTACTTTCGTACTGTTATTTTTAATACCTTGCATAATCTAGAATAATGTATCTAAAAATTTATCAATTTTACAACTTCATCTTTACTAAGGAACAGAAAAAAATTTCTTGATATATATTCAGACGCCGAATTTTATCAGCTTGACAAACATCTAAGTTACAATAAGTATCTAACTTTTTTCTAACTTAAAATATCTTGCCTTAAGTTCAGCATCAAATTTCAACCCCTCGCACTTGAGACGTATCGACAAAGTTTCTGACGCTAGTGTATATAGATATACTAGATATCGATTTATGTTACATATTTACTAATAATATATTATTTACATAATATAAGATATGATTGTGAATGGTATAAGGCGACGCCAAAAGTAAGAAAATTAATAGGTATTATACTAACACGAAGTTTGAGAGAATGTAATATAGAAATTGGTAAAGTAGCCATCTTATCATTAGACTTTTTCACTACGGTAAGAATCATCGATTTATTGTTTTCTACGATGTACTTTAAACCTTAATAGTGGAAATTATTTTTGTTTCAGGCTATGAAAACAATTTTTTCTTATCTAAATGTTTTAAATTCTCGTCTATCTTAAACAATGTGCACGGAAAAAGGAATTTCTTACAGATGCTAACTGATGTGGGTTACAATTAGTCAAAAAACCTTATTTTCTGCTTATTAATTTTATAAAGTAGCAAAAAGAAATTTATATAATTTAATAATTGTGAATTTTAAAGATTTATATTCAATATATTTTAATATATTCACACACGGTGTCCACTCAAATGGTAAAATAAAATTCCTGTACAATTCCCGTACATTTCCCGCATTTATTAACAAAATTCCCGTACACTGAATATGGCTTAACTTAAGAAGGTGTTTGTTGCTTGAAAGAAAATATTCATCTAAAAACTTAAATTTTTTTATTTTTACATAGTTTCTACATTTAAAGCAAATATTTAAGCAAATACCTCCTAGGATTTATTGTGCAGGTTTATATTAAGAATAATGTTAAAGATATAATATTTTAAATAATATATATTATTTTTACTATTTATAATATATATAACATAATGTTTCTTTATTGTGAGTCTTTGTTAAATAGAACATTAAATAGAACATTACTTTATTAAAATAATTCTTGGATAAAATCTTGAATAAAAAGCAAACGAAATCACAAAATCAGTTCTTTTTCATGTCTTGTTTTTTACTTTGAATTTCTACTACAAGTAATTCTCTCTCATCATCAAGCTTTCGCTTTCTCGATTCTAACGCCTTTACTTTAATAAGTTTAACTTTTTTTCTTCCTCTTCTTTGGACGGAGCATCTTTACTTTTTTTTCACTTTGCAAAACCTCCATATATTTGGCGCGTGCATTTCTTGCTGCATGTATTATTGGCTTTGTTATTTCAATATTTTCAATTATACCTGTAGAATTGACTGCATCGAAAATCATTCTTTGAGCAATGAGCGACGTCTCAGTTTGATTTACGATTGTTTCTTTATTCACAGAGAATCCGCGTTCCAAAAAACTATTTCCGTGAGATAAAGTCAAAATCATTTGAACAAAGTTTCTCAAATTTATCGATTTGGAATGATTACCATCTAGAATTTGCATCCAAAAACAATCCAACTGAACTTCACTACGAGAATAAGATCGCATTTCTTCCTTTACATATTTCAAATCGCAAAATTCAAGATATTCTTTTTGTATGGAGTCTGCTATTCTTCCGGTCGTCAAATTTGAATCAACAAGTTTGTCCAGAGTGTGTTTAAGATATCTCTTGCCTCCTTTTTCTGAAGCTATTACTTCTAGACTCAAACAAATTAAATTTTTCGTTAATTATACCATAAAATGGTTTATTCTTCACATGCTCGATATATTTAATAATATTAGGCAAAACAGCAATTGCTCTTTGAGCAACTGGATCATTTTCAAGCCATTTAATATTCAGAAATTTAATTGGAAGTGTACTACTACCCGTGACTCTAAGGAACTTTCCACGACGAGCAGGTGAATCTTTGAATACATAATACAATGATCGTAACAAGGAGGAGAGCTTCCATTCTGTACTTTCAATTCCTCCTTTAAAGCCACCATGGCATGTATGAAGTCCACGAGAGCCAATATTCAAAAAATAGGAGTCTTTTGTTCATCATTTGCTCCTACGTACTCTCTCAGAAATTTTAAAAATTTTAAATTGACATTAGGTCCGTCCATCGATATCTGTAAAAAAATTTTAAATCCCATCCATCCAATACTGTTATAAAAGCTTTAAGAAGTTTTACACCTGTACAGTTATTTAAAAACAGTGTATTGAAATATCTAGATTTTACTTCATTCACCGTATCATCCCAAAAACGTAACATAAGATCCATCTGCTGTTTTTGGGAAAACTTGTTCATGCTTTTATCAAAGCTTATGACGTAAAATTTACATCTTTATCTTTTGCAATTCCACTTACTGGAAAAATTTTTGGAAATAGAGGTATTGCACTTGCGCATGTCTTAAAGAATTATGCGTCACAACAGTTTGAAGACACCAAAGAATTTCAGCCTTAGTAATAGAATCTTTAACAAGATACGAATTTATAGTTTGCTGTCGTGAAGACGTATATTTCACGATATTGGCATCAACAGTTTTGAATTCAGTTATGATATTTGAGAGAATGTTTTTGAAGTTGTTTAAATTTCATTAGATTCTGACGGTATCAATGCTGAAGACTCCACATCAGATTGAAAATATCTAATTGGTAAACTTTTTTAGCAGCATCTGCATATTGTTTATGCTTTTTGCCTTCACTATGGCTCTGAAGTGCTTGTTGTCCCATACTGGAAACAACGAAACTTTTTCCGCATAACTTTCAACGTGCAGAATAAATATCTTTTGGGTCAGCCATTACCCAAGGATAAATTGTCTCCCACTTTGTCAAATAACTCGTCTTTCCACAAACAACTCTATTCGTCATCTAAATACAAAAAAATTAATGTAAAGCGAAAGCAAAAAATAGAATTATACTTAAACTATTTTTCAAAAAGCAGAAAAAACAAATTCATTTTATAATTAAACTATAATGTAAGCCTATTTCATCTTAGAATTAATAATATTTAGACTGCGTCTATTTCTCTAAATATCTGTTTACCACAGTGTACTTTATGTTGATAATTTATAGTTATTTTCTATTCCGTCAATTTGTCACCAAAAACTTTTTAATTGAACTTCTAAAGTTTCTAAAAATATTAAGTATAATATGTAATATTAAGACACAGCCTGAAGTTTCTTAAATTTTATTCTAATGAAATATATTATTTCAAATAAGTTACCCAAGTAGCAGGATATATCAACCAGATGTCACCGTGACATCAGGAAAATGTCAAAATGTCCGCCTTACGGTGATATCACACGGTGTCATCGAGGTGATATCATGGTTACAGCAAGGTGATATCATGTTGATATTTTACAGGGATTTAAAATTTTTAATAATTTAAAAAATAATAATAAATAAAGCAAGTTGTAAATTCAGATGTTCATTACATGAACATTTTGCTTCCTCTTTACTATCAGCAAAAAAATTTGCTTCCTCGTGGAGAAAGCAAAATTTTATAGCCAAAATGTGAATTTTTGATTTTTTAACTTTCATTAATTCTTTAAATTAACCTCAAATGTATACTTTATATATATCGATCGATTCGTCTTGACGTAAGGAATACGATTTTATTATATATAACCTTAAATTTTTCTATTTAAAAATTTTTTCGATTAAAAAAAAATTTTTGGAAAAAAGAAGATAAAATTTTTTTTGGGGTATTTTTCAAAATCCTTTTGTCAGATTTGAGATATTAATATGATAAATAAGCCTACCAAATTTTATCTAAATCCATTAAAACCTGTTAAAGCTATCTTCTAAACAAAAAAGGGATCCACACACATACATACATCCGGACAATTGATCAGGATCTCATATAACATGTTTCTATAAAGAAAAAAATTTGTTTCCGCCACTCCCAGTTGAAAATTCCGACTTCGTTTACGACGTCGTATTCTAAGTAGTTTGCGACGTAGTAAACGACGTAGTAAACGACGTAGAAAACGACGTAGAAAACGACATAGTAAACGACGTCGTAAATGAAAGCGGAATTTGGGATAGCAAACTACGTCGTTTACGATGTTGCAAAAATTATTTTAATATTATTTATTTAGTAATTTAGTAAGTCCAATATCCAATATTAAAAATTTTAATAATAATTTAAAAAATCAATAATTTAAAAAAAAATTTATTTTTATTATTTTTTAATAGTTATTATTATTATTATTTTATTTTTAATATTTAAATTAAAATAAAAAAATGGTCATCAAAATATTAGTGAAACCATTTCTTCCAAAAAAGAATTTGTCTCAAATCCAATAAAGGAGAGACATCGGGCAGAAAAAAATTTCGACAAAAAAAAAATTTTCGATCACTGCTTATATACCAATCTAATGGCACCTCAACTGCGAGAAACAGTTATGATGTTCGCCCTCCCTGTGGCGTTGAGCGAACTTAAGTCCAGAGCTGAGCCATCAGCGCAGCGCGGAAACATTTGAAAAATTTGATTTTATTAGATATTTTATTTTATTTTAAATATGACAAATAATTAACTTAATAAATAATTATTAATAACATAATGTCATACTTAATAATTCGTTAATTAATTATTTTTAACGAAAATTTGACAAAAAAAAAATTTGTTGGCCAAAAAAAATATTACCATTAAAAAATAATTTTTTTGTTAAATTTTCGTAGTAAAAAAAATTTTTTTAAGACAATTATTTGTGACCTAAAAAAATATCACGATGAGAATATAATTAACAAAAAAAATTACTCGTAGCACAGAAAAAATTTCACCATGAGAAAATAATTTTTTTTAAATTTTATTTGTAAAAAATTTATTGGTAGCTCAAAAAAAAATATCACGATGAGAAAATAATTTTTTGTCAAATTTTCTCTGTAAATAAATTAATTAACTAAATAACGTACCGTAAAACGGGGTTATTTCGCTCATTGCGGGTAAATTCGCTCACCCACTTTTATGCTTTATTTCAGCTTTAAAATAAAGTTTAATACCTTTATTAGCAGGTAAAAATGTTAAATTTGTTAATAGAAATACTAAATTTTAGTTTTTAATCAAATTTAAAGCAAAAAAATGGGTGAGCGACTTTACCCGCACTGAGCGAAATAACCCTGTTTTACGGTAATTATTAGTTACTTAATTTTTTACTACGAAAATGTAACAAAAAAATATTTGTAGCACAAAAATAATATCAAGATGAGAATTTTAATTATTTTTAAATTTTCTCTTTAAAAAAAATATTTTGTGGCCTAAAAAAATTATCACGATAAGAAAATAACTTTTTTGTCAAATTTTCTCTCCAAAACAATTAATTCACTAAATACCGTAATAAATCGTTGTTTTTTTTACTACGAAAATTTACCAAAAATTTATTCGTAGCACAAAAGAATATCACAATGATAAAATAATAATTTTTTTTCAAATTTTCTTTGAAAAAAAAAATTCGTGTTTTTAAAAAAAATCACGATGAAAAATAATTTTGTTGTAAAAATTTCTCTGTAAAAAAATTTAACAAAAAAATTATACGTAGCACAAAAAAATATTACGATGAGAAATTTACTTATTTTTAAATTTTCTCAGTAAAAAAATTATTTGTGTCCCAAATAAAATATCACGATGAGAAAATAATTTTTTTTGTCAAAATTTATCTGTAAAAAAAATTAATTAAATAATTATATAATAATAAAATGCTTGGTCTGTCCTTCTGTCCTAACTTGAAGTTGGCCTTTTCTGATTTCACGTGTTTTTTTGAATAGTAATCTTATGACGTGTCAAATTTTGACAATTCTTTTTCTCATTTTTGCCGAAGTTGTATAATTGTGTTTCCAAATTTCTTTAAAATAAAATAATAAAATAAGTTTCTTTAAAATTCCAAATTCGAAAATTCAATTCACGAAGCTGAAGTACACAACGTTTACCAACGAAATTTTTTTTAAAGTTGTATATTCATTCAAAAATTGTACAAAAAATTTATGATGAGAAAAAAGATGCGCCAGGAAATTTCGTACAAGATAGTAATTTGAAAAAAATTTATTTTTAAGGTACCAGGGGCCAACGATTACCTATTAAATATTAATTATAAAAACACAGGCCTCGAATCAACTTAAAGACACAAAACAGTCGTTTTAGTCGATTTATATTCCAAAAAAAAGTGGATTTGTTTTTCATTTTAACAAAAATGTTTTACAGATTTTTAAATAAAATTTTTTTTTTAATAATAATCCTTTTCGAAGGGTTAAAGTTGAAATTTTTAGAATTAATTTTTCAAAAGATATTGTTAATTTTCAAACAATTATTAAATTTTACAGAACTAAAAATAATTTATCAAACAATTTTTGGAAAACATTTTTTAAATTTAATTGAATTTTTAAAGAATTAAAATTGAGATTTTTGAAATTAATTGAAACTTTAAGTGTTTTATAATTAAAATTTTAGATAATTTCACTAAAAATTTATTAGAAAATGCGGACAAAATACCTACAATAATTTGAAAATCATTTTTAATTGAAAAATGGATTCAGATAGTTGAAATTTCTAAGAATATTATTAAAATAGTTAAAACTAATTGAATTTCCTTAGAGTTATAATTGAAATTATTAAATTTCAAAAAACAAAATTTTCGATGGAAAATTTTAGAAATAATTAAATTTTAGATGCTTTTAAATTCAAGTTATTGAAAATTCAATTAATTTTGAATTCAAATTTTTGAGAATAATGAAATTTTATTTGATTTTAAATTTGGAAAATAATTGAATTTCAGTTCATTTTGAATTGAAAATTTTGGGAAATAATTGAATTTTAATTGAAATTTTGGATAATAATTTTATTTAAGTTCATTTTTGATTGAAAATTTGGATAATTAATTTTGAATAGAAATTTTAGAAAATAATTGAATTTTATTTCATTTTAAATAGAAAACTTGGTAAATAATTAAATTTTAAATTGAAAATTTTGGATAATTATTGGTTTTGTAATTGATTTTGAATTAAAATTTCGGGTAATAATTGAATTTTAGTTTATTTTGAATTGAAATTTTTAAAAAATAATTCAATTTTATTGTGATATTTTTTTTGTTAATTATAAACAATTGTTAAATTTCATAAAAATTTTAATTGAAAAATAATTTTGATACACTGAAAAAAAAAATTTATTTGATTCAAATACCGGTGTATTTGGTTATTATTAAATAAATATTTAATTGAATCAAATATTTCTTATTTGAATCAAATATTTTATTTTAAAGAAATTTGGAAACACAATTATACAACTTCGGCAAAAATGAGAAAAAGAATTGTCAAAATTTGACACGTCATAAGATTACTATTCAAAAAAACACGTGAAATCAGAAAAGGCCAACTTCAAGTTAGGACAGAAGGACAGACCAAGCATTTTATTATTATATAATTATTTAATTAATTTTTTTTACAGATAAATTTTGACAAAAAAAATTATTTTCTCATCGTGATATTTTATTTGGGACACAAATAATTTTTTTACTGAGAAAATTTAAAAATAAGTAAATTTCTCATCGTAATATTTTTTTGTGCTACGTATAATTTTTTTGTTAAATTTTTTTACAGAGAAATTTTTACAACAAAATTATTTTTCATCGTGATTTTTTTTAAAAACACGAATTTTTTTTTTCAAAGAAAATTTGAAAAAAAATTATTATTTTATCATTGTGATATTCTTTTGTGCTACGAATAAATTTTTGGTAAATTTTCGTAGTAAAAAAAACAACGATTTATTACGGTATTTAGTGAATTAATTGTTTTGGAGAGAAAATTTGACAAAAAAGTTATTTTCTTATCGTGATAATTTTTTTAGGCCACAAAATATTTTTTTTAAAGAGAAAATTTAAAAATAATTAAAATTCTCATCTTGATATTATTTTTGTGCTACAAATATTTTTTTGTTACATTTTCGTAGTAAAAAATTAAGTAACTAATAATTACCGTAAAACAGGGTTATTTCGCTCAGTGCGGGTAAAGTCGCTCACCCATTTTTTTGCTTTAAATTTGATTAAAAACTAAAATTTAGTATTTCTATTAACAAATTTAACATTTTTACCTGCTAATAAAGGTATTAAACTTTATTTTAAAGCTGAAATAAAGCATAAAAGTGGGTGAGCGAATTTACCCGAAATGAGCGAAATAACCCCGTTTTACGGTACGTTATTTAGTTAATTAATTTATTTACAGAGAAAATTTGACAAAAAATTATTTTCTCATCGTGATATTTTTTTTTGAGCTACCAATAAATTTTTTACAAATAAAATTTAAAAAAAATTATTTTCTCATGGTGAAATTTTTTCTGTGCTACGAGTAATTTTTTTTGTTAATTATATTCTCATCGTGATATTTTTTTAGGTCACAAATAATTGTCTTAAAAAAATTTTTTTTACTACGAAAATTTAACAAAAAAATTATTTTTTAATGGTAATATTTTTTTTGGCCAACAAATTTTTTTTTTGTCAAATTTTCGTTAAAAATAATTAATTAACGGATTATTAAGTATGACATTATGTTATTAATAATTATTTATTAAGTTAATTATTTGTCATATTTAAAATAAAATAAAATATCTAATAAAATCAAATTTTTCAAATGTTTCCGCGCTGCGCTGATGGCTCAGCTCTGGACTTAAGTTCGCTCAACGCCACAGGGAGGGCGAACATCATAACTGTTTCTCGCAGTTGAGGTGCCATTAGATTGGTATATAAGCAGTGATCGAAAATTTTTTTTTTGTCGAAATTTTTTTCTGCCCGATGTCTCTCCTTTATTGGATTTGAGACAAATTCTTTTTTGGAAGAAATGGTTTCACTAATATTTTGATGACCATTTTTTTATTTTAATTTAAATATTAAAAATAAAATAATAATAATAATAACTATTAAAAAATAATAAAAATAAATTTTTTTTTAAATTATTGATTTTTTAAATTATTATTAAAATTTTTAATATTGGATATTGGACTTACTAAATTACTAAATAAATAATATTAAAATAATTTTTGCAACATCGTAAACGACGTAGTAAACGACATCGTAAACGACGTAGTAAACGACATCGTAAACGACGTAGTAAACGACGTAGTTTGCTATCCCAAATTCCGCTTTCATTTACGACGTCGTTTACTATGTCGTTTTCTACGTCGTTTACTACGTCGTTTACTACGTCGCAAACTACTTAGAATACGACGTCGTAAACGAAGTCGGAATTTTCAACTGGGCTTTGAAAAGTTTTATAAACGAAAGGACTACAAAGCTTCCTCCACAAGGAAGCAAAAAATAATAAAAAATAATAATTTTTAAAAAATTTTAAATCCCTGTAAGGGGTCATCCATAAAGCATCTGATACATTTTTTCAGAATTTTATAACACCCCCCCTCCCACTTGTGATGCTTTTTCTAATACCGATTAATATGGAGTGTGATATTTTGCTGACCCCCCCCCTACCCCCTAAAGTATCACATGCTTTATGGATGACCCCTAAAATATCAACATGATATCACGGTGATATCACCATGATATACCCGTGATATGACTGTGATATCACCTTGATGTCACCATGATATCACCTCGATGTCACCGTGTGATATCACCGTAAGGCGGAATTTTGACATTTTCCTGATGTCACGGTGACATTCCCCGGTGGTATGACCGTGACATCTGGTTGATATATCGTGCTACTTGGGTACTAATTAGTGATTAAAATTTTTCTTATCTATGCATTATAAAAAACATTTAAGAATAAAAAAAGAATTCAATAAAAACATTTAAACATAAAAAGTTCACTTTGATATAAATAATTAACGAATTATATTTCAAAAACAAAAAACTTTAAAATAGCAAATATTTTTTGTGTAATAGTATATTGCGTACCAAGGGGAGAAACGCACTCTTTTCCGACGAGGGTGACGTTTGTCGCACGAGCGAAGCGAGGGCGGCAAGTCACTCGAGGCGAAAAAGATGATTCTCCCCGAGATACGCACTATACTTTTCACAACAACTCGGAATAAAACTTCGAAAACTTTGTACGCTGTAAGGTACCGCTCTTTTGATTTTTCCGGCAATAATTGAAAAACAGCATTTTTTGATGCTTCTGATAATTCTGGCGGTGTACACTGGGACATTGACTTTAACAAATTAATAAACTCCCTAAATCACTATTGTTTAACATACAAAAATTACAAAATCAAAAGAATAAATACGATTCGTTATAAGTAAATACAAAATACACCGGCCGGTGAGAAACAGAGGTTAGCTTATAGTTTCATCTTTCCACTACAGAGGACAAATAGGTGTCCATCTAACTAACCAATCAGAACGCTCGCATTTACTTTCCTTCCGCTACGTCATCAACTTGCTTTCCGGGGGGAAGAAAATTCATGCCTTAGAGGGAGGAAAGTGGACAAGTCAAATCTCGTCTGCCATTGGCTACTTTCGAAGCTCCACAGAGCTGTAGAAAGTGCAGCGTTCGTTAGGGGCGATGTGAAAAAGATATTATTATTAAAAACATTCACATCTTAATAATATAAGCATATTAATTATTACACTTTCCTAACTTCTAGTGCATACAAAAATTCCAAGATGAAATAATCATTGGCAAAAATATTCTATAGTCATCATATACACTTACCTTTGAAAAATAAAGGAAAGTCTTTTTTAGTCTTAAGATTTTGATAAATATTATTCTAGAACAATATTTACAGGAATTTACATTATTATTAAAAATCTAACTGTCACTGATGTCCAATGCATGATTTTTTAGGTTAACATTTTAATAACACAAATGTTCACAGGGATGGGTAAGAGAATTATAAATTAAGATAGGTACGTAAAAAGTTTACCAAAAATAAATCCGACAAAATTTCTATAATAATCGAAATAATGGATAATCAATATCCCGCTGGAAAACTTGTTCGCTAATAAAAAAAATTTTGGTGAGCTTGCTTCCTAGAGTCTTTTTTCTGGGCAGTTACCTGTGACTTGAGAATTATCTACTACGTAAAATATGGTATTAAATAGTAACATATGATATTCAACAATGTATTAACAATAAGGGTGCAGTCCCATGTGAGCGTAAACGTAAAACCGAAAGCAGAAAAACTTGCAAAAAGCTAAGAATTTATAATAATTTGTTAGCGATTTTCAAACTTAAAAAAAATTTCACATTTCAAGAATTATAATTTCCCGTTGACTAAAATAATTCCCGTACATTACCCTCACAAAAAAAATTCCTGTACAATTCCCGCTTTTCCCGCACGGTGGACACCGTGTTCACACTTACAGTTCATTATTTTTTTAATTTAAACATTTTTTCTTTAATTTATAATGATAGTTTACGAAAATTGATATTATACCATTAAATTTTCATATTTATCTGCAATTTGCTATTATATACAAATTACATAAAATAACCAAAACATTAAAACTTATTGTTTTTTGAATTAGCAAATTTTAGATTGTTTAAAATTGTCATTAAGGGGGGGGTATGGTTAATTACTGGAATACATTACAGTAATATTAAAATGTCCGACTGATGGTGATATTACCGAATAATATTACAGATTGATTTGAGTTACTTATAAAGCATCCCAATCATAATTTTATTGTAAGTCAGTGTGGCTTGTATATGTAAAACTCTGGACTTGTGTGCCTTGAGTTCGAGGTTCGATTCCCCGGTTGGGTACATTTTTGTCATGAAATAATATTCTTCTAATATTACTGCAATATTCTCGTTTATTATTACCTTAATATTACGGTATAATATTACTGTAATGTTACAGTAATAATGCCTGAATATTACTCTCTAAATTTGAATCAGCGGAAAATCGCTGTTTGGGCAGCTATAAGTATGCAGCTGATTTAAGCAGCGTATATACATTGATAATTAGCACATATACACTATTTCATCAGTGTATATACGCTGTTTAAATCAGCTGCATACTTATAGCTGCAAATTAGCGATGTTACGCTGATTCAAATCACAGAAAAAACGCTGGATAAATTTCGGTGCAGCTAATATTATGGTGAAGTGTCTTAAGAGTACGCACTTAATTTTCTTTTTGGAATTACTTTTAAACATAAAAGTAAAAATTCACAAATAAATGACCAAATTATAGTGAAACATCTGTAAAATCGAAATTCTATGTTGAAAGTGAATAAATATTATCTTATTTGTTTCCTAAATTAAATAGTTTCTAAGAAAAGTCATTTGCGTACCCCTACTGAAAATTCTCATTATAGAATCTTATATAGGATCTCATATAAATTCATATATTAAAATCCACATAAAATCTAATCTAATAAAATCTATCTACTATTTCACATGGAATTATACATAAAGGAAACAATATAGGATTTAATATACAGGAATTTTCAGTTTTCATATAGCGGTTTATAAAAATTATTTAATTAAAAAATCAAATAATATTACTGCAAATCGTCTCAAAAGAAAAAAATTTGTGCTTTGCAATACACCTTCTCAGTTAGAGTCTGAACTTTTACAGTATTCAAGACTGATCTTAACTGTGAGAAAAAAAAATTATTACAAACTGGCGGCATACACGGAGAAAATTTATTCTGTAACGATTACAGAACTGCACCGTACTGCTCGGACGAAGTGACCATTTTTGTGATGGTTACAAAGCAGTTCTAATATTTTTAAAAATAGACCTGCTTAAATTACAGAACGTATCTGTAAATTGTCATAAGCGCTCCTGTAATCGAGATCCGATTTTTCGTTTTGCAACCAGTGTTGTTTAGACTTGAAACGATTACAGAACTGGCTTGTAGTAGGCTTGTAGCGCTATGAGCAGTGACGTTTTGTGACGTCATGAGCTGATCGCGTCTAATAAAATTTTTGACAACAAATTTATAGACTGTTATTCATTTTTATATCCCTGTTAAAATATCCTAAATTATTAAGTAAATTTTAATATATATTTAATATTTTTATTTAATGAAAAATATAATTTTAATTAATTAATTTATAAACATATATAGTATTCTTATATATAAATAATATATTTAAATATATTATAATATTATTTATTAGAAAATATAAATATCAAAAACAATTGCTTTAATTAAAATTTGTAATAAAATGAATTAGTTTATTTTAAAAATATAAGTAAAATACTACTTTCTTGCTATATGAAAATTGACCTTGGTAATCATAAGAATGATAATAACAGTGAAAGGTTAATTTTTGTTAAATAAATAAAGTTTTGATTATTTATAAAGTTTCTCACAAGCGCGCAAAAGAATTTCTGAAGTTAGTATATAAGAGCAGTTCGAAATATACTTTGTATCGCGGTTGTAATAGTGCGTGCGTATTAATACTGTGTTAGTTTAGGTTAGGATTATATATACAAGCGAGCGTATTGAAAATATATATGTGTGTGCAGTGTGAGTGAAAACAATACTCGAACAAAGGTGACTACGAAACCGGTTATACGTGAGTAAATTCGTACACGGAGAGAAAAATCATACTATATTCACATGAGCCACTGTTGCTTTTTTCACATAACACTATTTCATGTAAAAATCGTTTATCACGCAAGATATTTTTTCATGAAATCTTGTGTTTATTGCATGAATTAACGTTGTGTGAAATTAGAAAGACATGTATACTAATTCTGATTGATCTGTAAACTATAAACGCTTAAGAAACATGATAAAATTGCCTTCCTTCTCTCTATATAAAATTTGCTTGAAATCCATGCGCTTTTCGGATGGATTTCTTACAACGGAGATAGAAATGCTAGTGCGCATGCGTGACTCCCGTTCACGTGTCTAGTCATATATATGTTACGGTAAAAGCCCGAAGTTGGTAAATGTGCACATTTACTGGTTAATGTGCACAATTACCAATGCAGTTGGTAAAAGTGGGAATTGTCTGTTTTAAATTAAAAATTTCGTACATTTACCAAGTAAATTGGTAATTGTGCACAATCACCAACAGAAATTGGAAAATGTACGAAATGTCTAAATTGAATCAAAGATTTCTCACTCGTACCAACTACCTTGGTAAATGTAGATAGTTACCACAAAAAGGGGTAAATAGAAGTGCCGGACATATTGAAGGTTTAAAATTTTGTCTGCTATTATTTATATTATAACTTTAATCGTTATTATTGACATTTACAAAAAAATAAATTGGAAAAGTTTTATTTATTTATTTATATTGTTATCACGTCATATCGACGCAAACGTCGAAAATCAGCACTCGTTTTCTTTTTTATTTTTAATTTCGCATCACACACTTCTTTCAACACCTTATTATACTCTACTTCCGACAAATAAACAGAATTATTTTTTTTCCCTTCTATAATCTTTGTTGCAATTTCATAAAATTTTTTTTTCACTTCGGAAATTACAATTTCTTCACTCATTTTTACAGGCAAAATTTAAAATATACTCGCAATTTCACTGTCGAAAGCGAACTAAACGAAATACTGAGGTTAGCAGAATAAACATTCTATTCTAATTATTCTGTTTCCTTTATAGGCATTTGATTACTATTTAATTGAAATATAAACAAAACAAACTATCTACATTTACCAAGGTAGTAGACATTTCTCACTTTTACCAACTGCATTGGTAATTGTGCACATTAACCAGTAAATGTGCACATTTACCAACTTCGGGCTTTTACCGTAACATATATATGACTAGACACGTGAACGGGAGTCACGCAAGCGCACTATCATTTCTATCTCCGTTGCAAGAAATCCATCCGAAAAGCGCATGGATTTCAAGCAAATTTCGCATTGAGTGGAGGGGAGTATTTACGACATGGACTTGAAGCAAATATAGTACATGTTCCAAACTTTTCTTGCATAGAAATCTACGACCCAATAAACACATGAATTTTGTGTAAAAAAAGCACGTCACAGGTGATGTGAATAATGAGTGACACAACCCATGTGAATATAGTATGATTTTTCTCTCCGTGTAGAGAATATATATATTTTTTTTTGCTTCCGAACGAATTAATGTTTGGAGCTGCAAAAATTACAGAACTGTCTGTGAATGGCACGCTCGCTCCGCGCAGTCGCAAGCGTCGCCAGAGTCATGCCAGGTCTTCCTTATTTTACAAGACTGATCTGTAATGAATAAGGCTACGCTCATATGTTTTTCCACTTCTAAACCTGTATTTATTAATACTTTTATTTAATTTTTAATGTTTATGGCATTTCGTCCGAGCAGTACTGTACCAGTCCTGTAATCGTTACAAAATAAATTTTCTCCGTGTAAGAGTGGAACTATGATGATCTACATCAATATTGAAATTTACCATACAATTTCATATACAATTTCTTACTTGGTAAAATAGTGAAATAAACACATAACATCCCATATATATTCCTATATGATGAAATCCTACATGAGATCCTATGTAAAAATCCATTTGAGAACATACATAGAATGTTATGTAAGATTCTACACAAGATTTTACATGGATTTTTATATGTATTCCTATATGGTGAATTCTTACATGGGATTTTTTGGAAGACGTAAAGGTAAAAGAAAAAACAGTCTTTCACTTTTTTAAAAAATTTAGAAAATCGAAAAACTAATTTATTAAATAATATTAAATAATAGTGGAAAAATATACTATATATTAATAGATGTTAATATTTCTAACAAATTGAGATATGCTGAGATATTTGATGGTTCGTACCGACACAGAAAAAACGCTGGGTAAATTTTGTTGCGGGTAATTTTCACCAATGCTAATTCACATAGACGGTGGCGCCCTCAACTAGGATAAAATTTGTTGCAGGTAATTTTTATACCGATTTTGGGGTAAAAATTCTACTTTTTTTTCATGTGGAGGGGGAATTTACTCAGGTAGTCAATTCCTGTAATACTTGTGTAATATCGTGTAATACCCTGTAATAATGTGTTATTACGGTACTGTAATAACGCAAAAAAGTCTGTAATATCTTTGTAATAATGTGTAATACTCTGTAATAACGTGTAATACTTAGTAATAAGGGTAAAATAAGGTGTCTTACTGGTAGTCAAGTGTACACGTTTTTAACTAGTAAATTCCCCCTCGGTTCGTACTCTTAGGCTACCTTACCCTACCATGACGCAAAAACAAGGGACAAGAACTAAGGAGTCATCCATAAAGCATGTGATACATTTATTCAAAATTTTAACAAAATGGGTTTTTTTTCAAAATTTGAAATTTTTTTTATCTTGCGTGTTTTGTTCTATTATAAAAAATCAAAAAGTACCCTAAAAACGGAATTTTTTCAATTTTCAAAGTCAATTTTCTCGAAAACCTAAAGTGACGGAGCAATTCTGAGTTTAGATTCGTGTTCAGCGTCAAAAAATCTGTAAGAATCACCATATGCGATCCCAGAAATAAACTAGGTTCATTTCATGATCATTTAGCTTCCTCATTATAATTCACTTTTATTCAAGATTAAAAGAAGGATTACAACTAAAATAAATTTTTTCATAGGAAAGCAAAAAATGTGAATAATTTAAATGTAATTAAATTGCATTTTACAACGTTTGGAAACTATATACTAAAAAAAGGACTTGTCCCATACAATTGTTAAACAAAATGAAATAAATTATTTATGAGTTTTTTTATCAAAGTTTAGTAAAATTTAAACCTTATATAAGTCTGTAGATTATTTCACTATAAAATAATTGTTATTTAAAAGTATTAAATCCAGTTTTGCTAAAATTAAAAAATTTAAATTTTTTGTTAAAAATAAAAATAGCGATAAATTTTATAAATATTGGTAAAATGTAGACTTTATATACATCAATCGATTCGTTTTCATGCCAGGAATATAATTTTGACAAGAATTAATTAAAATTTCTATATCAGAAAAAGTTATTTAAAAAAATACAAAAAACGATATTTTTCAAAAATTCAAAAAAATGATTTAATCTATAGATTTCAGTAAAATATAAACTTTACATAGGTTAATCGACTTGTTTTAATGCAAGAAATAAGTTTTTTTTACCAAACAAAATTAAATTTACAAAGAAATAGTTATTTATGATACAAGTGCGTAAAGTGAGTGATTATACGAGTGTGACGTTTGCAGCACGAGGCGAGGCTGCATCTATTACGCCCGCTCGGGCGAACTAATTCATTCTTCTTATTTCGCCCGCGACGGGCAAAATAGATACGATTGTGTGAAGTGGCTATTTCGCTCGTCGAAATAAATGTGTTTTAAAAGACGGGCGAAATAAGAAAAATAGATTATTTCGCCCGTCTACGAAAAAGTTGAATATCTGCAAGACGGGCGAATTTATTATTTCGCCCGTCAGGTGATAAAACAAAAACGAACGAAATAATTAAAGTACAATATCTCGCCCATCAGGTATAAATACCTGTTGGATTTTTGTTATTAAAAATTAATTTTACAATTAATTTGAAGTTTTGAAAAATAATTATTATATTGAATAACAACTTGATTTAAAAAAGGTTATAAAAAATTAAGGTTTTTTAATATAACGTGTTGTTAAATTTACTTGTTAATTTTCGCATTTGAATTAATAACAATCAGATACGAAAAAAATAGATTCAATTATAAATTGTACAATTAAAAATTAGCACACATATAATAATTAGGTTTAATAAATTTTAGACGCAATATTCCGTAGCTTATAAAATATTTTATTACTTAAATTTTGAAAAAAAATTTTGATTATTTTATTATACTAGTAAGTAAAAAAAAGATTACATAATTATTTTCATAAAATTATTATAAAGAAGTAGGGTGTCCTTTATGTTCATTTAATGAACAATTTGCTTCCTTATGGAGGAAGCATTAACACTAAAATTAATATTTATAAAAAAATTGTGTTTGTTTAAATTCAAGTTTAAACATAAAATTATTGTATTCCTTGCATTATAATAAATCGATTGGTATGTATGATATATATTTAAATTATTATTATTATTTAAATTGAAAGAGTTAATGAAAGTTTAAAAAAAGGAATACAATTATTTTATATTTGAACATGAATTTAAATAAACACAAAATTTCTTTGTTAAAATGTAAATTTTTTATTTTTTTAACTTTCATTAATTGTTTTAATTTAACGCAAATGTATACTTTATACATACCAGTCGATTCGTTTCAATGCAAGGAATACAATTATTTTATGTTTAAACTTGAATTTAAATAAAAACACAATTTTTTAGCTAAGACGTAAATTTTTTATTTCTTAAATTTCATTAATTTTTTAAATTTTATTCAAATGTATACTTTCTATATACTAATTGATTTGTTTCAATGCAAGGAATAAAATTATTTCATATATAAACTTGAATTTAATCAATCACATCATTTTTTAGCTAAAATGAGAATTTTTGATTTTTTAACTTTCATTAATTCTTTAAATTTCAATCAAATCTATACTTTATATATATCAATCGATTCATCTTGACATAAAGAAGACGATTATATTATATATTACCTTAAATTTTTCGATTTAAAAATTTTTTCAATTAAAAAAAAAATTTTGGAAAAAAGACGATAAAATTTTTTTTTTTGGGTATTTTTAAAAATCCTCTCGTCATTTTTGAGAGATTAATGTGTTAAATAAGCCTACCAAATTTTACCCAAATCCATTAAAACCTGTTAAAGATATCGTGTTCACAAAAACTATCCACACACACATACATACATCCGGACAATTGATCAGGATCTCATATAACATGTTTCTATATAGAGGAAAATTTGTTTTCACCATTTTTAAAAATTTTATAAACGAAAGGACTACATAGCTTCCTCCACGAGGAAGCAAAATGGAAAAAAACTTAAATTTTTATTATGGTTTAAATTTTACTTTTTTTAAAATTGTTAAGTTTTTTGGATTGAAATTAAAAACTTAAATTTTTATTATGGTTTAAATTTTACTTTTTTTAAAATTGTTAAGTTTTTTGGATTTTGAAATTATATTAATATCATTTCATTTTTGGCCGAAAATCCAAATATTTTTTTAAAAAAGATTAACATATTAAATATGTTAATATTTTTTTAAAAAAGATTAACATATTAAATATGTTAACCTTTTTTTAAAAAAATATTCGAATTTCTGGCCAAAAAAAAATTATAGTAATATATTTTAAATTTTACTGTCAATACTTTTAAAATTAAACTTCTTCAACAATTTATATTATTTTTCAACGGCAATTTTTATACATACTTTCTTTTATAATTCCGAACAATCAATCGTATATATAATTTTCTGGTTTTTAAAATTTTTAACTTTCAAAAAAAAATTTAAATTCTAAAATTGACAAAATATTTTTTTCAAATTTCAATAATTTAGAATAATTTTAAACCCTAAATAATGCCAGAAAAAAAATTAAATAGACAATATAAATTTTGAAAGGTTAAAAATTTACTGGTCCCTTTCGTTGAAATAAATTTAAAAATCGACTGTTTCTGACATTTTTTGTAATGTAAAACGATTAAAACTTTTTTTTCCTTTAAAATTGATTTAAGATTTGAGTGTATTAAAGATATTTTAGAAAAATAATTATTTAATATTTTTTATTGACATGAATCATAAAATAATCGAATTTTTTCAGAACTTTAAATAATAAAATATTTTTATAAGCTATTGTCTAAAATTTATTTAATCTAATTATTATAGTACGTTTATTTTTAATTGTACAATTTATAATTGAATATAGTTTTTTGCTTCCTCGTGGAGGAAGCTATGTAGTCCTTTCGTTTATAAAATTTTTAAAAATGGTGAAAACAAATTTTCCTCTGTATAGAAACATGTTATATGAGATCCTGATCAATTGTCCGGATGTATGTGTGTGTGTGTGTGTGTGTGTGTGTGTGTGTGTGTGTGTGTGTGTGTGTGTGTGTGTGTGTGTGTGTGTGTGTGTGTGTGTGTGTGTGTGTGTGTGTGTGTGTGTGTGTGTGTGTGTATGTGTGTATGTGTGTGTGGATAGTTTTTGTGAACACGATATCTTTAACAGGTTTTAATGGATTTGGGTAAAATTTGGTAGGCTTATTTAACACATTAATCTCTCAAAAATGACGAGAGGATTTTTAAAAATACCCAAAAAAAAAAATTTTATCGTCTTTTTTCCAAAATTTTTTTTTTAATTGAAAAAATTTTTAAATCGAAAAATTTAAGGTAATATATAATATAATCGTCTTCTTTATGTCAAGATGAATCGATTGATATATATAAAGTATAGATTTGATTGAAATTTAAAGAATTAATGAAAGTTAAAAAATCAAAAATTCTCATTTTAGCTAAAAAATGATGTGATTGATTAAATTCAAGTTTATATATGAAATAATTTTATTCCTTGCATTGAAACAAATCAATTAGTATATAGAAAGTATACATTTGAATAAAATTAAAAAAATTAATGAAATTTAAGAAATAAAAAATTTACGTCTTAGCTAAAAAATTGTGTTTTTATTTAAATTCAAGTTTAAACATAAAATAATTGTATTCCTTGCATTGAAACGAATCGACTGGTATGTATAAAGTATACATTTGCGTTAAATTAAAACAATTAATGAAAGTTAAAAAATAAAAAATTTACATTTTAACAATGAAATTTTGTGTTTATTTAAATTCATGTTCAAATATAAAATAATTGTATTCCTTTTTTTAAACTTTCATTAACTCTTTCAATTTAAATAATAATAATCATAATTTAAATATATATCATACATACCAATCGATTTATTATAATGCAAGGAATGCAATAATTTTATGTTTAAACTTGAATTTAAACAAACACAATTTTTTTATGTATATTAATTTCAGTGTTACTGCTTCCTCCATGAGGAAGCAAATTTTTTGCATCATATAATGAGGAAGCAAAATGTTCATGAAATGAACATAAAGAACACCCTACTTGTTTGTATCTGATTTTATTTATTCAAATACGAAAATTAAATACACACTGCAAAAAGATTTATTTAATTCAAATAATCAGTCATTATTGAATATATAATAATTATTTTTCACAACTTCAAATTAATTGTAAAATTAATTTTTAATAACAAAAATCCAACAGCTATTTATACTTGATGGGCGAAATATTGTACTTTAATTATTTCGCCCGTCTTTTAAAACACATTTATTTCGACGGGCGAATAAGCCACTTCACACAATCGTATCTATTTCGCCCGTCGCGGGCGAAATAAGAGAAATGAATTAATTCGCCCGCGACGGGCGAAATAGCCACTCCGAAATTTAATAGTAAAGTTCGTTTTTAAATTTTGTGGTTTTGTATGGTCTAAAACAATCCTTATATTATGTGAGAGAAATTTCGGTGCGTAAAGTAAATTTCAGTGCGTAAAGTGAATCACTTTACACACCGTTTGAAAAAGAGCTTCTTTACAGTTTACACACAATTTTCGGTGTGTAAAATTTAACTTTAGAGGTTAGTGTTGCAAAAAAAATATTTTGAAAAAAAATTTTTTTTTTCAAATGTTGAAAAAATTGTAAAAAATAAAACGTTGTGAATATATGTAGAAATCCTTGTGTCAGATTTTAGGTATTAATGATACATACACACATACATCTGGACATTTGCTCAGGACTTCATATATATTAATTTTAGATGAAAATGAGTCCATATAACCCAATTATAAAAAATCAAAAAACGTCACGAATGCAAAGCTTCATTATGAGGAAGCAAAAAGATTGAAATTCTGTTGAACAGTGTTTAGCGGGACGCGAAGCTCAAATCCGGGACGGATGGTCACGTTAAGTATGTATAAATGGTACTGGGGACAGGCCATACTTACCATGACGTTTCGTACTTTAAAACAGCTTTTAAGGCTAAATTATAAAATTTTAAATGAAAACGACTACTTATTGACTTTTGTTTGTGAAAATAGAAATTAGTTGAATTCATAGCGACATTATGTGCAACTAATTTCTTAAAAAAAAATACGAGGGACAATAAATTATTTATTTCTTTGACATTTTTAAAATTTGTTTTTTCAATGAAATTTTATTTTATTTATGCCAATATAGCAAAGTTGGGTAATTTATTGTTGAAGCAAATGATATACGGGCACTTTGGCGTACTTCCTTGCTCTTCAATCATTGGCGATTGTTATACGGTTAATATCTTATCATATCATTTTTTTCTCACTGACTGAAGGTCATGCTGATAGAAAAATATCTTCTTTATTTGTTGAGTCAGCAACTGTAATTCGAGAGTTATCTGATTAATTCCAATAGATGGAGACACAAATCGGTTCTGTTAGAAATGACAATAAAAAAACTGAATAAAAAGAAACGAATGAACAAACAACCAGAGACCAGAGTCACTTGTGGTCATTTCTTAGTCAGTCAAGAGCGGTTTTGACAAACGTGTATATATGTATATTAATTTGCGACATTTGTTGTGTTGATCAGTGCGGATGCAGTGCAATTTCTTTGACATACATATAGAACAACGATAGTATTCGTCAAGGGAAAGTTGCAAAAAATTTCAATTCACTTGAATCGTATAAAGTAGTTTGAATTTAGTATTATATTTAAATTAATTGTCTATAATAATGACTGCGATCAACAAAAATTTGCAACGTGAAAGAGAGAAGTGTACTTTTCAACCTGAAGAATTGACTCATTTTTTGGATGGTAATGTTCAAAAAACTATCGATCGTCGAGAAACAGGTGAATGTTTATTATTATTTAAAAAAAAACGAAATGTGCATTTTTTTTAAATATGTACAAATCTTCTAATCTCTCAATATAAAATCAATAGGAAAAATAAATAAATGAGGAAAATAATTGCCATCATTGAATAGATTCAATAAAATCAAATTCTAATTAATTGTTTAAAAAATAAGATTTCTATCTTATTCTTAATTTATTATAATAAAATTGAATATGTTTTAAATATTTAATTTTAAAAATCAATATACATAAATTGAAGTAAACAAATTTTTGAATTTTTATGAATGCAAATAAATGTTAATGGTATTACTTGATAGTTTTTTAAACAAAATATTTTGCTTAGAATTAGATATAATTCTAGTGAATAATTTATAACTGAAAAATATCAACAAAGTGTAAAAATCTTGGAAAAATAAAGCTACATTTGAATAATTTTTTTTTCAACTAAATAATCATTTACTATAAAAAAAATTATATCTATATAATACATTATCTTATTTTTGATCAAATTATTGCTGAAATATGTAAATTTTCAAAAATTTTAAAGATTTACTTTTTATTAATATTATCAAATTTAACATTGTTACTTTTTTTTATAAATCTTGATTTAATAGTTTTCACAGTATCTGGAATTCTCAGGGAAATAAAAAAAAATATATATATAATATACATATAAAAATATATCAAGTTTATTTATATTAAACCGGAAATAAATAATTTACTTTCATTATACTTGAATAAACATTAGTATTGAAACTATATATGAAATAGAAAAGCTAAAAAGAAAAAGATAGGAAAGAAAAGTCATGTTCCGCATGTAATATTACAATGGGAAGATTACGTGTATACGTGCTTAGTCATCGTAGAAAAATTTTGTTTTTTGTTAATAATAAATCTATCAATTTTAACAAATTTTTTTTCAATGTTTAAATTAATTAAATTAAATAATTTAATTAAAATGTAAAATATTCATCGTTATTTTATTTACAGAACTTTGAACTACGTTTATTATTTAGGAGATGAAATTCCGTCACGCGATATACGTTTATGTGTCACAATCGTGTCATAATCACAAGTTACTAATCTTTACTATTAAAATTGCATGTCATTTAGGTAAATATTTTGTTGAATTTCTTTTTTTAAAGTATTTTTTCTAAATGAATTTTTAATTTTCATTGTCTACGTGTTATTTCCTCTGTAAATAATATTTCACTTTTATTTTTAATGTTCAATTTATAATTTAAATAATGTACAAAGAATTTTTTCATTATTTTATTTTTTAATTTTCAGTGTAAACAATTTCAAGAATTTTTTTTATCGAATACCAGGGCAAATTGAATTATCAAAAAAGAAAAGAAAATTGTCAGAATAACAAGAATATCAGTCTCAAATTAATGCATAAATAATAATTGTATAGATTATACTTGAGATTAGAGTATTTCGGTGGATAAAATAATTTAACGTTTTGACAATGCACATAAAAAAATTAAATTTTTTTACTGTTTTTTGATGCAAACATTTTAGATGGGAGTTTATTTTAATACTAAAAATTCATATTTTCGTGTAATTTTAAAGGTCACAATATTTAACATATTCACATTTATGCATAAATTAAATTCACACTTTAGTATAGAAAATACATACTCATATTTATACTGATGCTAAGAATTATGTGATCAAAGATGATTTTGTAGAGTTTACAAGGTCATACATAAAAAACTATAATGTTATTTATAAACTTGAATGAATAAAAAAATTTCTTGATTGAAAATGAATTTTTTATTGAATAAATTGACATTATGATTAAATAATGCAATTTCCAATGATTTAAACACAAGTCTATTTTATTTTTTATTAATTAATTAAAATTCATCTTATTACATTAATGAAATACATACATAAATTATTAATTAAATAAGGTTAATTAAAAAATTATTTTTAAATATGTATCTTATTAATGTATTAAATAATTACAAGTGTACTATTTTCAAAGAAATAAATCTGACATTGAAAGAAAGCAGAAAATTTATAGTTATATTGTTAATTTATTTGTTTATTTACAATTCAAATTGAAAATAGAAATAGTTAAATTTCTAATTATTAAAACAAAAATTTTTTAAGTAAAATCAAACCGCATTAAACGACATACTTTCTGAAACGATTCAAACGTATCAATTTATAATTGGAAATTCAATCAACAAAAAACAAAAGAGATACAGACAATCTTAGTAATTTCTATTTTTAATTTTGTACTCAGAGAAAATATTTCAAAATCTAAATTATTTGAAAAAATGGAACTCTGAATTGATTAAAAAATAAAAAATGTTTATAATTTTGTTTTTTCGGTAAAATAAATTAATATTTGTTAACTACTTATATTTCATGAATAAATTTTCGTAAATTAAATTTTTATTCTGTAATTAATGAAAATCATACAAAAAACAAGAAATACAAAAGCAATATATTTTTTTTTAATTTGAAAAAAATGAAACAATCAATGACTTTTTTAAAAATTATATAATTTTTTATGATACTCATACCTTTATTCTTCGACTTGAATCAGGAATACATATTATAATTGTGATAAAAGTAAACTAAAAAGTTAAAGTTAAAGTTAAAAATAGTTTTTTGTAAGTAAAAAACAATAAAATTAAATTTCATTCTTTTTTTGCAGAGAACTTTTTTTTAAAGGATCCAGAGTTACGCATGAAACTTTCTCCAAAATATTTAAGTCACAAAGAAGTATATGAGGATGCTGTAAAAAAAAGTTGTTTGATTCTCAAAAAAGTTAAAGAGTTTCAAGATACGGGACGAGGTGGGGACATCAATATTTATTCGTGAGTCTTCAATTATTATTATTATTAAAAATTTATTTCTAACTTTTTAAATCATTTTAGAAATATATCTTTTATTTTAAGAATATTTTAAATTTATTTGCCCACATTCTTAAATTAGTAGTTAATTATTTTTCGATTTATATTTTCTCATTGTAAATATTAATTTCAATAGAAAAAAATATGGTTTAATTTTTTGTTTAGCCAAATTTTGGGAGGAATGCTCGGATCAGCAATTTTAAAAGATGGAAATCCCTTATCGTTACATTTTGTGATGTTCATCCCTACAATTATGGGTCAAGGAACTATTGAACAACAGGCAGAATGGATAACTAGAGCATGGTTTTGTAACATTATTGGCACTTATGCTCAGGTAAATACAACAAAGTAAAAATCATTGTTCTTCTTTTTAATAAATAGGTACATACTACATGAAATAAAAAATTGAAATAAGTAAAATAATTACAATTTCCCAAATATAAAACAATTTTGTCAATAATAGTAGAATAATTATTATCTCTTAGACAGAATTAGGACATGGTACTTTTATCAGAGGTTTAGAGACAACTTCAACTTATGACCCTTCAACCCAAGAATTCATTCTCAATAGTCCAACATTGACTTCTTATAAATGGTGGCCTGGTGGCTGTAAGTTTATAATTTTCAAAGTTAATTTTGTTTTAAAAAACAAAAAAAAGTTTAATGTATTACTCTTTAGAAAGAAGAATGTATTACTCTTTCTCTTTTATAATATGTTATATATTAATTTTTACTCCGCTATAACAATGAATTTTGAATTACAGTGGGTCATACTGCTAATTATGCAGTTGTTGTTGCTCAATTGTACACAAAAAGTGAATGCAAAGGAATTCATCCGTTTATTGTTCAATTGAGAGATGAAGAAACTCACGAACCTCTTCCAGGTGATCTGTTTTATATAATATGCAATATTTATAATATACTACTCATTTTTTTTTATTCAATAGTGAACATTTTTTATTCAATTTATTTTTATACTATATATGATTTTATAATAAACAATTTATACTTTCAGGAATAAAAATTGGAGAAATTGGGACAAAATTAGGCATGAATGGAACCAACAATGGTTTTCTTGGTTTCGATAACTACAGGATACCAAGAACAAATATGTTAATGAAAAATTCTAAGGCAATTAAATATTTTGTTTTTTATTTATTTATTTATTTTTTTGTTATTTTGTTTTTCATTGAGAGTTTAAATTTTAAATATTATTTTTACAATTTATTCACTGAATATAAAAAATAAAATTTCAGAATACTACTACTTTTCGCGCTCTAAAATTAAAAATTCAAATTTACTGTTGATATTAAAAATGTTGTCTATAAATAAAACTATTGAAATTGAAATAAAATATATTTTATTTCCTTTTCAGAATTTATTAAAATTCTAGTTCTTTGATTGTTTATATTTTATTTATATTTTAATTATCTTTTAATAATAAATAATCACTATAAACCATGTTTTAATGTATTCATATAGTTTATGAGTAAATTATCATTTTAGATATTGGAAGACGGAACTTATGTAAAAGCCCCAAACTCTAAATTAACTTATGGAACCATGATGTTTGTTCGGGTCGTTTTAATTAAAGATGCCAGTAGATATTTGTCTAAAGCATGTACAATTGCAATTAGATATAGTGCTGTTCGAAAACAGGGTCAAATTAAAGCTGAGTAAGTTTGTTAATAATAATAAATATTATTATGGTAATTTTTGATAAATTAAAAAATATTTTTGAAATACAAAAATTTGAATTAAAAATAACAAATGCCTGAAGTTCTGTAGGTTTAAATAAAAGAAATTATTTTTTTTTACTTTGTACATTTTTTAAAAATTATAAATAATGAAGTACATTAAACATTTAATGAAATAGTAATTTATTTTTGAATACAGAAAGTAATATTTTATAATAAAATTTGAAGTTAAAAAAAGTAGTAAACAAATTTTTCATTCATTTGAACGTTCAGAACCAATACCAATTTCATTATAAACTATATGAATAAATAAATTTTAATTGATAAAAAAATTTTTTCAGAGGACCTGAAACTCAAATAATTGACTATGTTACGCAACAGTATAAACTGTTTCCATCACTAGCAACGTGTTTTGCTTTACTAATGGCTGCTGATTATATATGGGAATTGTACAACAATGTCAATGCCGAATTAGACCAAGGAGAATTGGAAAGGTTACCTGAGGTAAAAAAATCTCAAAATCAACTTTCATTCTCTCTAAATCCTAAAAACATATTAAGATATTAATTTTTGAAAAACAAATCTTAATTTCATTGTTTTTCTTTTTTTTTTAAACAAAAATACTAACAATTAAAACAAGTTAAACGTGTATCTTATCTATTCTTATATTTATATACGCTCTTATCCTGTAAAGACGATAATAAATAATTTTCCTTTCTTTTTTTTTATCAATAACAAATAATTTTCCTGATGATTAAAATTAAAAAATAAAATAATTATTTATTTATTTATTTATTTAGAATTACAGACGGGTGATAAACCCATTATAAAGTTTAAATTGTAGACAATAATTTTGTCATATAAAAAAAAACAACTAAAGATTAACATATTATGGCCAGAGTTATTATAAATTATTATTAAATTTTAAGAACGGTTTCACGCAGCTTAGCAGTAAACCTAAGCTAACTCCAAAAAAGTCCAATACATCACTATAAAAATTTCCCTCACTACATACATATTCTATATATACATATTCCCTCATACATATTCTATATATATAGATTTATATATATTATGTATAAAAAAACATCGAAACTTTTCAAAAAGTTTTATTTTACGAAATTTTAAATTATAAAAAGAATTGTTGGTTCCGGATTTTCAAAAAAATTACAAGATTTTTTAAATTCAAAGTCAAACTTATATAAAATTTTAACAAATTTTTGTTATTTTGAATATTCAATTTTCTGTAATTTCAAATATTTGTATTTTTATTAATCGAATTTAAAAAAAAAATGAAAAATTGACATATTGCGAAATTAACCGCAAAGACTAAAAAAATGGTTTAAAATTATATTTTTTAACTTAGAAAGTGTGAAAAAAAATTTGTGAACAAATATATTTTCCTTATGTAGATTACTAACGAAAGAAGTAGAGAATTTCATTTATAAAATTTGGAGTAATAGATAAAAATATTCGAAAAGTATTAATGATATCACAAGTAAAACCTCAAACTAATAAAACTGAATTTCCAAAAAAAAATATTTCCAAAAATTTGAATTTTAAACATGATTGAATTTAATAAATAAAACAAATGAATTTAAAAACATATGAATATGAATTTTTTTAATGCAATGTAGAAAATAATGAATAGAAACAAAAAAATTCTTTTACTTTGTACAATGAAATTTTTATATAATTGAATTTTCCAAGTTATTGATTTTAATTGATAATGAATTAATTTTATTTTGACACATGATTATTCTATAAAAATAATTAATTAAAACTTTCAATTTAAAGAATCTTATTAGATATTATTTTTTAGACGAATTTTCATTTTTCGAATTAACATTTAACAGAATTTATTTTTAAGCGTATTTTTGCATAAAAAAATTTTAGGTACTGAACTATTAGAAAAATTTTAGTTTAACCGAATTTTAATTCTCATTCATTGTAATAGGAATTTTTAAATGTCAAAATTCCTAATTCTCTGAATTTTTATTTGATATAATTCTTAAAACGACGAATCTTCATTTGTCCGAACTTGCAAATCACTGAATATACAATCAGCAGAAAAATTTCGGCGTGATTTTTCAAATTGACCAATCAGAAATCATCATGAAAATCATGATTTGTAAATTTTAAAAACAGCGCCGAAATCTTTTTGTCGATTATTTGTTTGACGATTTTCAATTTTGGATAAATGAAAATTCACCGTTTTAAGAATTCTATCAAATAACAATTCGTACAAATTAAGATTCAGTGAATTGGGAATTTCAGCATTTAAAAATTCGAAGCACTTAAAATTTTATTAAATGAATAATTGCTAAATTAAAATTCTGTTAAATTAGAATGCTTTTAAATAAAAAAGTTGTGTAATGAGAAATTCTGTCAAATGAAAATTTTTCCAAATAAAAGTTTAGTACCTAAAAATTCTGTAAAGTAAAAATTTGTCCAATTGAATTCTTTAAAATGAAAATTCTAAATTATGATTTTTATGAGATAATCATGCGTCCCTTTTTTAAATATGTTGAATTTGAAAAAATTTATATTTTTAAAAATGTTCCGGTTTAAATTTAAATTTACGATTTTTAGTTTCTTTAAATTACTCTCACAAGAATAATGTGTCTTGAAGTTTTGTTGCTGACAGTAATTGAATCAAATTCATTCAATGTAAATGTGTCAATTACATACTTTGAAATAATAAATAATAATATTTTTTAAAAAATCTCAGTAATTTGAGTATGCATAGCAATTGACACACTAATTCTATTAATTTAAATTGATTTATTAATAAATAATTATTAATTTTTTTTAGTTGCACGCTCTATCATGTTGTTTAAAAGCCGTGGCTACTGCAGACGCAACAGTTGCAGCAGAAAAATTGCGTATGTCTTGCGGTGGGCATGGATATATGGACGCCAGTAATTTGCCAACAACTTATGGATTATTAACTGCCATGTGTACTTACGAGGGAGAAAATACTGTTCTTCTTTTGCAAACAGCGAGATATTTAGTAAAGGCATGGAAACAGGCCGTTAATCACGAGTCCTTACCTCCCACTGTCAAATATCTCGAAGCAGCTGCCCGACGAGGTAAACGAAGACCTTGGAAAAATACACTTACTTGCATCATCATTGCTCATCAAGCTGTGGCTGCTGGGTAATTACATAATGATTCTCTATAATATTATATTACTTTGATAAATATTTTTGTCTTTTTATTTGATATAAGGTAAAAAAAAATTCATTCCTAGAGATGAGAAAGACTTGCAGGCCTCGGATTATATAACTTTTTCGACTTTTTTTCGACTTATTTTAATAAGATGCGACTTTTTCGACTTTTTTTTTTACATTTTTCACAAAATTTTAAAACAAAATACGTCTTTTTAGTATACAATTCAGATCTTCTTCAGATTTTCTTTCTTTTAATTATTGAACAAATTTTTAACAAAAATTCTTCTCTAAATTAATTATTTTTTAATAATTTTAATGAAATTCTTCACGAATTCAATTATCTTAAACTATTTTTTAATTAAAAATTTTCTGAAATCCAATAATTGTCTAAAATTAAAAAAAAAAACAAATCAGCAAATAAAGTACCAAAAATTTCAATTCAAAATCACTTAAAATTCAACTATTTTCAAAAATTTCAATTTAAAACCTTCTAAATTTTAATTATTTCTATAATTTTCCATCTAAAACTCTTTGAAAAATAATTTCAACTAAATATAACTCTTCCGAAATTCAATTACTTTTAATGATTTTTATAATATTCTTCGAAATTTTAATTCTGTAAAATTTAATTATTGTCTGTAATTTAACAAACAAACTAACTCTTCAAAAATTCTATTATTTTTAATAATTTGTATATTTCTTCAAAAATTCAATTATTTAAAAAAATTTTAAACATAAACTCTAAAATTGAATTATCAGAAATTAAAAAAATAAAAAACTACAGCAGTTTAAATTTGCAGAAAATTTATTTCAAATCTAAAATTTTTTGCAATTCAATTATTTAAAAAAAATTTAATTTAAAAATCTGTAATACTTAATTATTTTCCGACAATTTTTTAACCATTAAAACTAAAAAGTATGCCAAAATTTTAAATTGCTTAAATTGGACTTCAAAAAAAATTTTAAAATGGAACTTTATTCCAAATAAATTTTTTGAAAATATTCTTATATAGAATTATTCTTCTTAAGGAATTAATACAATGAATGTAATGTCTAATAGCATTAGTTATTTAAAGTAAAATATTTATTAATTAATTATTAAATTTAATTAAAATAAAAAAATTGACTTTTTCGATTTTTTTTAGAATGTAAATCGACAAAAACGACTTTTTTTGTACCTCAAAGTCGATCCGAGGCCTAGACTTTTCACTTGAAACATGGAGAAAAAAAATGCCTCAAAAAAATTTCTAAAGGGAGAAATAATATTTTCCTTGTCCTCTATATTTACAATATAAATAAAAATCAGTTAAGAGGAGGCACCATCCCTAATTTTGGCATCATTTGGGTCCTAAAAACATATAAGATATTCAAAAAAAATTAAATTTTAAGTTTTGATCATTTTAGAAATTAAAGTCTTAAAAAAATTAATATTTTAAATATCTATCACACAATTTTGACTATTTTTCATCGATAATTTTTTTCTACGCTTTTTTAATGATTCTTCAGAATCACTCGTATGGATTTTCAAAAATATTAATTATTTCAAAAAATAAAAATTCTAAAATGATCAAAAATTTAAATTTTCTTTTTTTTGACCACCTTATATGTTTTTAGGACCCAAATGATGCAAGAAAAAAAATATAACCTCGTTTAATAATTTAAATTTAAGTGGGTCAAAATTGGGGGTGGTGCCTCCCCTTAATGAAAAATAATTGCAATAATTATTTTCGATAATAATTCTTTTTCTTTTAATTAGTCTTTGCCCGTATATTTTTCAATAAATAAATAATATTGTTGAACAGAAAAATTCAACTAGCTGTTGAGAATATGGAAAGGCGTATCAAAAGTGGAATGTCACAGGAAGATGCTTGGAACGCAACAAGCATCGAATTGTCTCAAGCAGCAGAATCGCATTGTCGTGTTTTTCTAGTGGAAACTTATATCAATGGTGTCAAGAGGCTGACATCGGTTTCCAAAAATCTTCATCAGGTTTTACTGCAAATTTGTGAAATATATTCAATTTACTGGGTTCTTCAAAGAGTTGGAGATTTCCTGAGAGTGAGTTGTAATTTGTTTCCATATAGTTTTAGATACGCACGCATGAATATATTAAAGCTTTAAAAAATTCAGTATCAAGAATTTTTATTTCACAAAATTTCATTAGGTAAAATGTTTATGTTTTTGAATTATAGAAATTCAGAATTTCTATTTTAACAAATTCTGATATTTATTATAGAATTTTTAATTCTTGAACAGAATTTTCATAAAACAAAATAATATATCTATTTATTGGAATTTTGTTTAAAATTTGAATTTTTGTTAGAATTTCCATTTCACTGAATTTTTATTTGTTCGAATTGTCATTTGAATACAATTCTTAAAACGCCAAATTTTCATTTGTCAAAATAAACATCCGACAGAAAAATATCGGAGGGAATTTTAAAATTGATCAATCATAATTTTCTTAATAATTTCTAATTGGTTAATTTGAAAACTAACCAATCAGAAATGTAAATAAAATTCTAATGGAAATTCCGCGTTTTAAGAATTCTATTCAATTGATTATTCATGGAAATGAAAATTCAGACAAATGAAGATTCGTAAAAAATAGAAATTTTAACATTTAAAAACTCTACTCATTCAAAATTCTATTCAATGAAAATTTGATTAAACTAGAATTTTTTAAAATTGGTATGAATGAAAATTTTGCTAAAATTAATGTTCTATTAATGGTATTTTGTTTTATGAAATTTCGGTTAAAATTTAAATTCTAAATAAAAATTCTATTAAATGATTATTTAGTGAACTATACAGAATTTGGTAAAAAAAAAAAAAATTCTCTCAAATGAAGATATGAGTATTCGTTTAGTTAGATAATAATCCCATTAAATATTAATTCGAAAAAATAATAAGCCGTCTAAAAAAAATTCTATCTAATAAGTTTCTGTCAAGTAAAAATTTTAATTAGCAGTTCTATTGCACTAATTCTAGAGTAATTAAACTTAGAACTTCAGAACTTATTTTTGCGTCCCTAGTAAAACAGCGTAGATGTGGTATTTTTAATTTTAGAAAAATATATTTATCTTTTCATTTTCTTTATTTCATGCGATATTTTTAGCTCTAAAAGGTAGTTTTATTTTTCCACTATAAACTTTTATTTAAACAAACTATAAATAATATGTATTATTTACCTCAAGTTTTATCATTATTTGCAGTTTTCCTGTCTCAATACTCAAGATGTACCTGTACTTCAAAAACGACTTGAAGAATTATTATCCTTAGTCCGTCCTAACGCCGTCGGTATTGTTGATGGATTTGATATTCGTGATGAAATTTTAGGTTCCGCTTTAGGCGCTTATGATGGAAATGTGTATCAACATCTTTTTGATGAAGCTATGAAAAGTCCACTTAATCAAAAGAGCGTCAACGAATCATATCACAAGTATTTGAAACCATTTATGAAAAGCAATTTATAAATAGAATACGATAGAATAATAATATGAGACGTCAATTATATTTTTATAGAAATATTTTAATTAGCAATTTTCTAGGAACTAAAAATAGACGGGGGAAAAAAAGTAATGTACCCCTCAAATTGAATATTGAATCCAAAGATTGTAAATTATATAGTATTTGGCGCAAAATTTATTTTAAAATACATATTTTGATTAAAAATTATTCAAAATTAAATATGAAATATTTATGGTTCAATTGTAAAGAATTTATTCTTTTTAAATGATGTTGTTATATATAGAAAATTTATTACAACGTTTGTGTGATATCGTGGGACAATAATGTATAGTTGTAGATATTGTGTTTAAAAAATTTATAAACGCACAATTTCTATTTTCTTTTTATAATGCCCTTCAAATGTATTAAACATTTTGAATTTATAAATTACTAAGTAATTAATTAGTAAAATATTAACATTTTTAATGAATATATAATTTGTAATTTGTAATTTAAGGATTGAAAATTAAATAAATATTATTTTTATACGGGTATGGAAAAAACGCGGAGACTTGGGTGTAAAATATAACATTATAATATTTAATTATTTTAGAGTTTTTTAACGCATTACATGAGTAACTTTGTAAAAATGAAACATTTTTATACAAGTATTTGTTTATGTTTATGATATTATATGAGATTATTATTATCAGTGCTCAATTTTTTTTACTATCAATAATGTTAATTTATGTTGTTTATTTCAAATATAAATATAAACTGTCTTTATATTATCAATTTTTTTGAGATTTTCTTTATTTCACAATCCAACGCTTTCTTCTTGTTGTTTCCTTATTGTTCTTTTTTTCAGTTTTCTCACTCCTTGTTAAAGAAAAATTTCATAAGATAATAAATAGTTCACAAATTTATACATATATACCTATTATAATAATATAAAACTAAAATTTAATAACATATTTTTGAATAGTTGATTTCAATTTTTATTTCAAATTAAAACAATTCAAAATTGCGGACCCTGAATGTCAAAATAAATTTTTTATTTTAACGAATTTTCTAAAAATTTGATACTTTTAGAATTTTAGGTTCACTGAATTCAAATTTTATCATATAGGTACAATTCAAAACATTAAAAACATTCAAAATATGAAGATATTTTTTAGTCTGAGAAAAATTTGTAGTAATTTGTCATAATAATTTTGAATTTTAGAAGAACTATTTCGCTCAAAATATTTAAAAGCAAAGTGAAAATAAGAATTACCCAAAAAAATTTTGTCACATTTTGAGTTTAACTTTGAATTCACTTTAATTCCTAAATCATAATAGGAATTTTAATAAAAATCCGTTAATTAAATTTTTTTTCATTTTTTATCATAAGTAATGAAAAAATTGTAATAACTTAATACAAAAAAAACCTAAAGTATTAACTTTTAAAAGAAAAGAAAAATTGTGTTATTGATGAAAATTTAATTTTTCGTTTATGTATTAAAAAAATATATTACTATATACGATTATTAGAAAACATATTGAATTTATTATTATTATTTATTTACAAAAAGAAATCAAGATACTTGGATAAAAAGTACTTGTCAAATTTTTATAGAGCGTAATATTAATGAATTAAAATGATAAAATAAATAGAAAGAAGCACTGAAAGAAATCAAAGCTTTAATTTAAAAATGAACTTTGTTTTATTTCACATGTATTTGTTGAATGTGTGGAGACTCAATTTAATTAATGAAAACCAAATAATACATATATATATATAGTATGTAAAATTAGTGTATAAGTAAATATCTGATTAAATATAATTTTTAATTATATATACACAATACAATCTACTTAATATTTAATAATTAACCAATAATTTTTACAAGCTGAAATTACAAATACAATAATTAAAATCTTAACAAATGCAAGAAATATTAAGTTTTTTCTTAACTCCAATATTGCATTTAAAATTGTACGCAAATAAAACAAAACTTTATAGAAAAGAAATGTTACAGCATTTTCTTTTGTAATAATAAAATCATGCATAAATGTAAATGGAGAGAAATTTTTTAACATGACGTACTCTAATGTAATTGATTGAAATACATTAAAATTTTCATATTCTTCATTTACAAATTCATTTAACTATTTTTTACATTATGCTTAAAAAAACATTTCAATTTATTATAAAAATCAATAAAATTGAATTGAACTTTTTAAATGCAAAACAGTATATTATTAATTTAAAAAAAAAATTGAAATTTTAATTTATGTCAAAAAACAGAAATTTTTTATTTTCAAATTTAAATTCTTCAAAATTTTAAAAATGTGTACAACTAAAAATTATTAATGTCTCAATCAACGACATTAAAATTTTTCACACGTCCTTTAAAGGTGAATTAAAAATAAAATTCAGAATAATTGCAAGCATTTTAAAAAGAGATAAATATAATATGAGAATAAAAAATGAAGACACATAAAAATTTGATAAGAATTATTCAAATACGTCTGTCTTATTCGGTACAGTGTTTATTTACAGAATAGGAGCGACGACATTCAATATTAATCGTTACCATACTAATTGTAGTGCAATTATTATTAATTTCTGTTAATTAATAATAACGTGTCATTTACTGTACGCGTCCGCGAGAGCGACGAGGCAATTATTGTTATTTTTCTTATCAGTTTTATCTCGATTTTTTGTTTGTTCATTGAAAATTGTACATAATATATCAATATTTTTCTCCTTCTCTTATCGAAAAGACTTGAGATTCCAAGGTGAGGTCGCCTCGACGTATTCGTGGTCGAATAAATTACATACACATAAATGTATTATAAATATATACATTTCTTTTTAGAATTGTGTATCTATCAAGATGGATTGTATATAAATATGAACACATTTATGTATAATTGCAGTATACAAGTAGACGCTAGAAAAAACGATACTTACACTTAAAAAAGTAACAATTGTTAATCGTTATTTTTATCATTAAATTATTAATCGTACTCGCATTAAAATGATTCATATTTATTCATTCGTCCACGCTTGGCCTACACAACAACACTGTTCGCGATTGATAGACACATCTCACCGTCATGACTGCTTTTTTTATTATTATTATTTTGGCGCCTTTTTTAAATTCATCTCCACAAGATTTTAAAAATTCTCATCCTCAATATAATAATAATAATAATAATAATAATAATAATAATAATAATAATAATAATTATTATAGTTTACAATTACTACCATGATTAATATTTTTTCCCCTTAAAACATAGATGGAGCGTCTTTTCAATTAAATTTCTTGACAAAATTCACATACACTAACAGACACACACGCATACATACAAATGTTATCTCTTCTTAACTGAAAAGATAACATGTAGATCTCATTTTGTCATTTCATTATTATTTTTTTTTATTGAGCTTTTCTAACGAAAGCGAGAATCACACCTTAAATTCGTACCAAATACAAAAAATTACAATTCATCAATGACAATAAATAAAATATTAAAAAAACAGAATTTTACATCCTTATGCGACGATTTTTTTTGACATTTAAAAAAAAAGAATAAAAAATCGTTATCTTTTCGCTTTCTTTGAAGTAACTAATTCAACATTATAGAATAGAATCTTTTTTTTCTATTAGAAAAAAACAATGTTAAAAAGTAAATTAATACAGTTACAGTATTTAAAATAATTATTGTAATCTATTATACAATTATTTAATAGTACATTTAAAAAAAAATGTGAAAAATTTTATTTCGAAGAAAGAAAAGACAACGAGGAGCTTTAAAAGAAAAATAGAATTCAATAAATTACATAATTAATATCTGATCGAATGTAATATAACAATCGTCAATTGAAAATTCATTATCTTCGCTAAATAATTCTAATTGATATTATTATAATATTCACTTAACAAATTTATGAAGAAAGAAATATTTGCATTTACTTCATTTTTTTTCTTCTCACGTCGTATATAATTTTTCCTTATTTTTTGTCGTGTTTTCGTTTTTACGATTTCCATTTTTTTTATAAATAAGTTAAAGCGCATATTCACTCTATGTGATTAAAAGCGAGTGTGTCATTTCTTGCTTACACTGGTATAAAAATGCATTTTACTTAAAAATCATGTCCAGTTAATTTCTTAAGTAAGAAAATCTGGCCTTTTTTAAAAACCACAGGCAACAGCAATTACATGTAATTGTTTTTTGCAAATGTAAGTATATAGTGAAAGAGACTACGAATTATTGTTGAATTTAAAATACTTTGTACAAAAATTCATCATGGACCCAACGGAAGTTAACCAATAATATGGCGTTCTTCTTCTATATTCAATTCCGGATTTATGTAAAGATACGACGATTTTTATTTTTTTTTTTTTTGGCAGGAATGTCAAAAAACTGATAAGATGATTTTTTCACAAATATTTCAATTTAAATATTAATAATGCAAATTCTTTTTTTTTTTGAGATTCAAATTTTTCCAACAATTTTTCACGATATGCTTTTTTTTCAGTTACGCATTTTTTCATATACTGTATTACAATATTGATTTTTATTGCAATTCCTTAAAAAGCTATTATTGTATACATATGAAAGTAAAAATAATCTCAGAATATTTTAATAAGTTTTAAACATTTATTTTGCTAAGCAAAGAAGCTGCTCAATAAAATCAGTGATTTTCAATTTTCTAATTGTTTTTAAATTCTTTTTTTTCAGAGAATATTTTGTTGAAACAACGAATCATTCTAAAATTTGATACTAATTTTTTTTTTTCTGAAATCCATGTTTGCAATAATTTCCCCTCTCTTTTTTATCGTATAGAAGAAAGAGGGTTTATCATTATAACAAAATGGAAAATAATTTTCCTTTTTTTCTAAATTACTTGTTAAATTATATTTTCAAAATGATTTACAAAACTCGATTTTGAAATAATTTTTCAGAGATTATTTTAAACGAAAAAGAAATGGAATGTTTAAACAGAAAAAAAACAACATTCAAACATTTTCTGTTAGAATTAATTCCGCTCCTTTTCAGTCAAAATTCGAACTTTTTTTTAAAAAAAAAGAATAGAAAGAGTCGATTTTATAAAAAAAAAAAAAAATTAACAAAATATGTGTAACAAAAAGTGTTTTTTTTTACAACGTACGACAAAGACGACGACAATAGTGATTGATGATGAGATTGATGATCATGATACACTAATATGATAAGAGTGTTTTAAATGACAATATAATGATAGAGATGAAAAGGTTGTTCGTATATTCATGTTCACAATTAGCGAATAAGGCGGACTCGTGAAATGTTCATACCAAATTGTTGTTCCTTACGGTTAGTATACATGGCAGTATCGGCTTGATATCTTTTTTTTTCAACGTGTCGTTCTATCGCATTCGCAGTGTTTCTGCGTCCAAATAAAGAAAAACTCCGCGTTTCACGCAGAGGGATCAACATTATAAATAATATTATTAATAATAATAAGACTTGGGTTTTCAGTTGCCTTTCTCTGTAGATTCGGAGAGTTTAGAAAAATAGTATGACGTCTAGCGGAAGGAAGGACAAGAATATTTTTTTGGGTGGGAGAAGATGAAGAATAAGAATAAGAAGCAGTCGGTGTAAAATAACGACACAAAATCGACCGAGTCAGTAATAAATAATAGCACTCCGCGATCCAAAAATAATAATAATAAATATACCGGACGAGACAGAATCACGGAATGGATATAACTTTTGTTCCTTTAAATAATAATATATATGGCAAACTCATGTCAGTCAGTCAAGACCCGTGTGCGTTATTTCGGGGCATAACAATGTAGCTTCCTTTCGCCCCAAATCTACAGCAATTTCAACGCAATATATATATAGTTTAATCTCAAATCTCCCCCGAAACGTGTCTCTTAATTTAAATATTACTGCCACTAGACGCAATTGCATTACGCGATTTCACATCGAGGTAGAAGGAGGGACGAATTCGATTTGTCATATACGAAAAAGACTTTTTCTTTTTTTTTTCTTTCCATTCACACAGAGACTCTTTGATTCTTCTCTATTCTTTTATATTTCACCTCGTTGCCGAGTTGCTTTTCGAAAATATTGTACACCTCCAAATGTATATACTTGGTCGATTCGTGACAAAAAAAGGAAAAAAAAGAAACAATCGATTCACCGCCCTATATTTACAAGACGAATCGACGACGAGTCTGCAATGTATAAAAAAACACGAGATAAATATCTATCTCTCAAGAAGCAACAACAACAACTAGATTGGGAACGACGCCTCGATTTATCAACAATCTTTCCGATCTTCTTCTTCTTTTGCCAAAAAAAAAACGAGAGATCGCTAATCCACCTGATACTTTATTTCATTTATAAAATTGTTTTTCCTTCTTTTCCAATTAATAATCTCAATTATTATAGAAAATTTTGATTTTCTTTTTAATATTTAGAAATGGAGTTTTTTAAAAAAAGTATACAGGTTATTTACTTTTTTTTGTTTGTTTTCGAGTTTCGTCGTAACGTTCCAAAGAATCGACGAAGCATTTCACACTCGGCTTCGATGAATAGAGAGGAGAGAGTCATGTATTGTAAAAAAAATGTGAAACGAATCAATGAAGGATCCGTGAATCGTCCCTTCTTCTACCGAACAAGATGGCCAACATAAATCGACCACGATATATATATATACCAAAGTTCTTCGATTCTATACACAGACGTGTGTGTGTGTGTGTTTATGAGGACACTCTACATAAATGCATCTGAAATTTGTTCATCTTTGTCAATAAATTGTTGACAATGCCTGATTTGAACGAGCGTCAAATATTTTGCACTCTAAAAATTCTTCGGTTTTTTTTTTGTTTTATCGAAAAATGAAAATATAATGAAATCTGACCGTGTCCAGCGGTCGTCGAATTTAAAAGTTCGACTTCCATTTACAAGGACACTGAAATCACACTGGCGGAACTTGAGGAAGAAATATGAAAGATTATTGGCTGACGAATTAAAAGATTCGAGGCCTAATATTCGATCATTCGGTTGAAAAGAGAGAATTACAAATTGATAGTGATTGAGCGCAAGAGAGGGAGAGAGAGAAAGAGAGTGCTTTTGACAAAAGATTGCGTGACGCTCGTCCTTTCCTGCAGGCTATTGATGGCTCACAGGACTTTTGCTCACTTGCTGATCAAATAGTGTTCTCCAGCTGCGATCCACGTATTATTATTATTTTTTTTTTTTAAATCGATTTGGTCGATCAGTGTCGGTCTTGAGGTGATTTCGTGGGGCGCAAGGACTTGCCGGTGGCCTGAGCTAAAGAGCCTCAAGCGTAAAATTCTCGATTGTGGTGTGGTGCCCCAGGTTTTGGATATGATTGCGTTGCCGGTGATCTCCTCGGTTCGTCCAAAGCATATGAGCCCTCGTCCTTCTTGCGCATCCTGTACACGATGAACATCACCACCAAAATTGCGCACAGTAGTCCAACAACTGCGCCACCAATTACGGCTGAAATTTTATTTTCAATTATTAAGTAAATTATATATTTTTATTTCTATATTTTTAATATTTACAATTTAATTAAAATTATTTGATCCGTTGGAGCAAGATTCTGTAAGTTGTTTTTGAAAATAAAAGAAAAACGTAGAGCTTTTTTAATAAAGACTTTTGTCTTATTTTTATGTGTTTTTTTTGTCTTTTTATTTTCAAAAAACGTACACAATCTTGTTCCAACGGATGAATTTTAATACCTTATCTTTTATCAACAATGAAGAGCGATCAAATTTTATACGAACATATTTATATCAAAAACGCGGTCTGAAGTTTTTCTTATTGTTTTAAATCGAGTAATAAAAATAACTGAATTTACAAAATAATTTTATTTAAAAACAGTTTACTTTTTAAAATAATTTCTACATAATTTCCTGATGTTCATCTCTTTAATTAAAGTTAAAAAAAATGAATTTCATTAAAAAATAATAAATAAAATATACCTAATAATTCTTTTTGATTTAAGAATGTTCAATTTTTTGTAGTTATTTCTAATATAAAAAATAAAAATATAAAAGATTATGTAGGACATGTATTTTGTAAACATATTGAATTGAATTGAAGTATGTTTTACGTTAATTTAAAAATAAATATCTAAATCTTCGAAAGCAGAGAAAAATAAAAAAAAAAATAATAATTTCACATGACTTTGACATAACCGTCACAAAGTTTGGCTTTTAAATGATAATTACTATTCATATTGTTAGTAATCATTACTATGTATATGTGTTTACTTCTAAACAATTTTTTTAATCACAGTTTTTTTTAAGGAAATAATTAAATATTTATAAATATTTAATTATTTATTGTATATTAAAAACAATTTTTAAAAAATGTAGTATTTAAATATTATTAACAAATTTTAAACTCTGTGCAAAGAATTCAAATTATTTATTTTGTATTTTTATGTTTATTTATATTGCTTGAAATATCTTTTTTCGCGCATAAAAAAGGTAAAAAATTCTTATCAGCGACTGCTTTAAAACAGTCACTTCGGTGACTTTGCACTTTAAGAAAAATATATCTCTTTCTGAACTCATTTTCAATTTTTATAGGTACTTTCATTGTAGATATGTCGTTTTTATTACATATATATATATATATTTTTTTTTAATTCAAGAAAAACTGAGCATATTTCTTGTAGAACATTATTTTTGAGATCTGCTAATAAAAACGAAGAAAAATATGTTTCAATAAACGTTTCTTCACCTTTGAAAATTTTAATTTAAAAATATTCATAAGTTTTGTAATTCTTATCTCGAATTAAAAAGTAAGATACTTGTTTCCTTATTTCATATATAAAATAGTGAAATAAATAAATCGTGAACAGAAAAAAATTAATCTTAACTAAAGGACTGCAATTATTTAAATAAACTTGATTTAAATGAAAGTATCATTTACATTTAAATCATGATTTAGATGAAAGAGTCTTTAATATTAAATTTTTTTAAATTTATATTTTAATATATTTTTCTCATTCAATTTTGTATATTCTAAATTTTTATGTTAAAACTATTATAACCTTAATAGGATATCTAAATACGTATCGATTGAATTATTTGAGAAATTCTAATATAAATTATTATTACAAAGTTATTGACGTTTCAAAAATCAAAATATTTCTTTTTGGATAATTTTAGTTTAAATTTTCTATATAAGTTCTAATATATTTTTTAAAAAAAGTTATAGTTATTCAAACTTTATTACGGAATTATCGACTTTTTAAAAATCATCAATTATTTTAAAAAATGTGAATTGTGGTACAGTTTTAATTTTTCACTCAAAAATATTATTTTCTTTGATAAAAATATAAATATTTTCTGATACTTGTATTATTAAATTTTATCGTTTAAGTATTTATTAAAAAACAAATTATTTAAAAATAAACTTTTGAAAAATGTTACATAAGTAAAAATAAATTTGAATTATTTTTAAATTATTTATTTTAAAAAAAATCGGATTTTTTAGAAGCCCAGCTTAACTGGTACTATTTTATATTGCTTCATATATAAAATTTTTTAAAAAAATTGAATTTAAAAAAATACAATTTTTTAAAAATATCTTACCAGCGAGTACTCCTGGTTGCGTGAAGAAGGAACTGGCTCGGTCCACTGTTTTAGGGTTCATATGAACACCGATGTCATGTGAGTCTTCCATGTCTTCGTCAATGTCAGGTGGCGAGTCGAAATTATCAACTGCGTTGTCCGTTTTAGGCACAGTATCCGGAATATTCTGTAACGGGAAATTAAATCAATAACACAATTGAACTTACAAAAATTTGCATGTAACTTGATAGAATTTTTAATTATTTTTTACTAAAAATTTTAGTAAAAAAAATAAATAAAAATTACTTTTAAGAAACTAGTACAATAATTTTACTAAAAAATTAGTAAAAAAAATTACTCTAAAGAAAATAGTACAATAATTTTACTAAAAATTGGTAAAAATTCTTACTAGTTTAAATTAGAATTTTGACTGTATTTTTTTTTTTTTTTTTTTTGCATAAAACTTCTTATTTCTTCCAGACGAAATTTTTTTAAAACATTTTTTTTCTATTGTGAAACTAGTGGATGATTTGAAATTTCTATTATGAATCTATCTCAAAATAAAAAATATAACATCATTGTAAGTAATGTACAGTTTAGTAAAAATATTTTTACTCGAATTTCATTGCTGGAAATATATAATATTATAATATTAAAATTCAACTCACCTGCTTTGTCTTAGGAGATATGTTTTCATCAATGTGTGGTACACTAGGTTCTGGTACTTTTTTAGGTGTCGTCTCTAGTGTATTATGTTGATTAAAATCTGAAAATAAAATACATCAATATTCATACTACAATAAAATATATATTTTCATTTTTTTTAATTATTTTGATACTCTGAACTGTGAAACAGGAATTTCGGTAATTCATGAGAAATCTCACGTATGCGTTTGAAATGAAAGATATTTAATCAATAAAATACTTTGTCACAAATGAAGTAGGTGCACTAATAATAATAATAATAATAATTATTATTATTATTTTTATTAAAAGGAGTGAAAAAATGTTATTTAATGAAAGAATTTTTTTTCAGAATGTTGAGTACATAGAAATATGTGTGAGCATGTGGAGATATTATTGCGGAGAGTATAAAGGGAAAGGGGGCAATGCATTCGGAATTCTATGCGTTTTCCAATATATTCCGCGTTTAGCTGTATGTGCGGTCATGAAAGCCGAAATGAATTTCCAATGACCATGACTCAAAATGACGTACGACTGGTTGCCATGCATCCATACGGAGTTGGTTTTTTTCAATTTTCGGAAATGCCATAAATACGTCTAACTATATATGTAAACACATTGCACATTGGTTTCCTCGTCTACAACTCGTCCATTCTATCGGTTATATCCAGAAGTTGTCATTCTGTCATCGTTTGAAAGCCCCTCTCTTTCTCTCGCCTATATTCCGTATCACGCTCATATTTTTACAGGCAAAATGTTTTTCATATGAGTTTTTTTTACGCTTCGACGTTTCTCTCGCTTAAAAAGAAGTCAGTGGATACGATTTTTCATCCCGCGCGCCGCTTATATGATTTCAAAAAATACAATGGTTATACGGTTAACGGTCAGTGCTTGCAGAGAATATGAGTGAAATTTATACTAGATATTTTATATCTAGAACCCCTTGTAAAAATGGTTTACCTTCTCAGGCGTGTAAAGATCAAATGATTTTTTCCCCTGTTTGATAAATATATTTTTCTCAACGGAAATGTATATTTTTTTTACCCAAATTACTCAACTTATTTGAAACAAATTTATTTTATTTAATCCAAATTAAAATTTGACATCAATTATTCTTCAAAAATTTACAGATTTCAAAAATTATAATTAATCACAATTTTCTTGATAAATTTTGATTAATTTTTAATTTCTTGCTGAAATATTTCCGTCTAGTATGAAAATTTGATTAAATATTCGGTTACATGAAATTTGGATAATTCAAGATTTTGTAAAATGAAAATTAACATATTAATATATCTGACATTGAAAAAAAATGTATTTAATTCAAATAATCGATTATACTTGATTATTGTGAAAAAAATATTTATTTGTGTTGAATCATTATTATTTGAGTTGGTATTTGTTTCAAATACAAAAATTATTTGTTTAAAAACAGTTAATTTAATTCAAATAAAAATTATTTGATAGAAAAATATATTTATTTGATAATAGTTAAGTAACCGATTATTTGAATCAAATACATTTTTTTTCAGTAATTTCAATTGCTGTAATATGAAAATTCAATGAAATGATTATTTTTTCAAATAATAATTTGGTTAAGATAATTATTCTATTCTATTAGATTTGTTTAAATTAAAATTATGTTGAATGAAAATGTATTTGAATTAAGTTGAATAAAAAATCTGTTAAATACAAATTCAGTTAAATTGAAAATTTCTTTAATTAGACCTATTAATTAGGATCTGTTAAATGATTATTATTTTTTTTAACGTTTCGATTTTTTTCTTTTAGCTTAAAAATTGCAATTTTTATAAAAAATAACTTATTTTATTCAGTGAATTATTCTCAACAATCATAAACTTATTTAAATTTTTAAAAGTATGTTGTTAAAAAATTATAAACAATAATAATTTTATTTATTTAATAATTTTTTAACAATATACTTTCAATAAATGAAAAAAGTTTACGATTGTCGAGAATGGTTTACTGAATATAAAATAAGCTATTGTTTATAAAAATTGTACAAAAATTGCAATTTTTAAGCTAAATGTAAAAAATCAAAACTTAAAAAAAAATTAATATTATTATTATTATTATTATTATTCAACCTTAATAAATTCAGGTATTACATAAACTATAATTTGACAATTGTTTATTATTATGTGAGAAATTTTCAATCTTCCGTCAAATCCAACTTTTAATCACTGAAAATGATATAATAAAATTACACCCACTTTTACTGAAGAACTATTTTTAAAAAAGCAACATTGGAATTTGATATAAATCGGGGAATTGCGTTAAAATAAGTCGACGTAAAATTCAAATTTCAAGATCAGAAATTTTTTGTAAATGATAAATAATTTTTAAATTAAAATACAATAAAAATAAAAATGTTACCGTGACCACCGTCGTCACCATCTTCGTCGTCAGGCCCAAGGCCACTTCCTGATGCCTCAAGATCGTCGCGAACTTCACCACCCCCTCGACCGGAACCTTCCAAGGCTTCCTGGTCGTCTAGATAAAGATCATCTATGTAAGGCGAATTCCCCGCTGATCTATCACTTGTCGTCTGTTCCTTCTGTAAATTCAAAAAATAGACTTTAAAATAAAAAAAAAACTTTTTATACATAATTAACAATATTAAATTTTTTAATTACTTTTCTTATTATTAATTATAATTAAATAAAAATTATATTTATAATTAACATAACGAGTCTTTTCAAAATCATCACTTTATTAAAAAGAAGGAAAAAGATTAATTAAGACGGGCGATGATTTGATAACTCATTAGTGTTTTTTTTTCTGCTTGAAATAGAAATGAATATGAGGCGGAAGTTATAATAAAAATTGCACATGAACATTTACTATCCTGTTCGTTATAATAGAAGATGGAATTTTTTTCTTTTCTTTTTGCAGTGAATAAACACAATAACAAATCTACTGAAGAGAATTTCCAATTGATTTTTCAAGCGTGAAATTTGTTTTCCATTCATATAGATGCAAAGCGGAAGAAGAAACGTTGTTCTAGAGTTTCTGCACTTCCTCGAGGTGGTTCCCGAGGATGCAATGTCGAGGTAATGTGCGATAAACTCAAGTAGGACGAACGACCGGAAGCAGAAAGTACCTACTCTATGTGTGTGTGTGTACCTCTCGATGTTCGAGAATTTTGGTCACTTTGAGGCAAATAACTTTTCTCGTTAACGCCACAACTAACACACATTTCACACAAGTTTTGCAGAAATGCTTTTCAAAAAATTTACGGAAATCGTTGTAAAAAAATTTTCTTTTTTATATAAAAAAAAAAAATTATGTATAATTTATATCGAATCAAAAATTGAACACTAAATAAACAAAATACTGAAAAATTAATTAATATTTTATTATTATTATTATTATTATTAAAGAAGAACCCTCGATTTTGGAATTGACAGACAGTTTTTGATGAAACTTGGCAACATTGGTAGATATTGGTTTAAAAAGATGTAGTTAAATTTTTAGAGGTCGAGGTTTACTATGACAAAAGTTATAAACACTTTTATTTTTTCACATTTTACACGGTGTCTTTTCGGAAAATGCACTTTCATCATCTTTAAAATTTAATTGTAGGAAATATGACAGACAGGTATTAATATAACTTATTGCAATTAAAGTTAAATAACTTTCAAAAAAATAATCAGAAAAAATAATCAGACATCACCTATGAGACATAAAATTAATTATTTTATATAAAAATAAATTTTCACAAAACAATTATTCCGATAAGGTTTTCAGATGAATTATTCGTCTGCCTTCACTCTGTTCACTGTTTTCATTTTTAAGGTTAGATTCTTTATTATTCCTAATACCATAAACATCGCGAAGGTTTTTTCCCACCTCCTGCAGCCTACAGCGGTTCTTATATAAACTTTTCGGTTAACTTTTTTACCCTTCCAATAATAATTTTTTGATGGTTTCACAGAATTTTCTTCTAATAAATTTAATTCCAACATGATAATCAAAACATTTGCAGACGACACGAAGCAAAACGGAGGAGAAACAATTAAACAAATACAATGTTGCCAAAATGCCAAGCATTGCGTTACCCAGTACTGATTGGTTCAAATGAAAACTTAAATAGTTGTTGTTTTGACTAACTATGGAGGGAGGGTTCTTCCTTAAATAATTATAATTAATTAATAAAAAAATTAACACAATTTCAAACACAAGTTACATAAAATTTAATTCACAGTTTTTTTATTAATTAACTAATAATTTTTTTTTTTTAATTTACCTGATGCAGTAGTTAAGATATGAAATTCAAAATTAAAATATTTAATTTACTCACATCATAAATTTAGACATACATATTATAAAGGGCTTAGCGTAATAAGCATGAAAAATCTGCATCCGCTCGAATTTAAGAGCTGAAATTAATGTCACAAATAAAATAAATTTTTTTTGTCTCATTATATAGAGTTAGTACATTAAAATTTTCACGGAAAATTTTCTTAAATGTATTCTTTTTAAAAATAGTTTAAAAAAAATTAATATGGTTCTACATGGTAAAAAAATTTCAAACATTGTTGGCCCATCTTTCCGATTTAAGGATTTAAGTACATAATGTTTAAAAAATTTTTTTAAATAATTGATTTTAATTAAAATTATTGTATTATTATAATAATTATTTCATATTTTGTGGTTTTCCTTCAATTTTACATCCAGAGAAATCTTTTATTTGCATTTATTTGAGATAAATAAAATTTTTATTCAAAATTTTTTATTTTGCTCTGAGACGAATGTATAATTTCTCTGAGTGTAGTAAACAATCTTTTTAATTCTGAAAATATCTATATTAAAGTTACGTTACTTAAATTTTTCCACATACTTAAAATATTATTTAAAATGTCCATCCTTGAGCTAGGTTAATGCTTGGTTGATATAGGACAAATTATATAAAGTACTATAATATATAGATATACCTATAAATATTTTTATAAATTCTTTATTGAATAGAGATCATGTGGTTTTATTTTAAGAAAAATAATAAACATTCATATTGTAAAAGAAATTTTAGAGACGATAACTAAAATGCCAAAGTTATTTATTCATTAAGATTATTTTTACTTTGACTTTTATAAATATATAAATCTTGGATATGCTTTTAAAAAATAATGGCTTTTATTTTGTTCAGAAAAAGATTCTCCACAGAAATGTCTTCTATAAATAATAGAAAACGGAATAAAAATAAAAACTTAATAAATAAATGTGACACTGAAGAAAGGAGATCAATTTTCAAAGCAATCCATTACATCCGAAATAATCAATAAAAATTGATTTTGATTTCACACAATTAAAAAGGAACTTTTAATCAAAGTAAAACTAAAATAAATATATAAACTAAAATTTGTTTGCTTCTTTGGTATACCTTTCTTGTGTTAGAAATTATTTTTATCCTTTTTTTTTATTTTACAATAATACATCATTTTCTTTAATTAAAATGAAGTGGTAATTAGAATATAATTGAATAATGGCGACATTAATGGAATTTGATTATTAAAATGAAACCATTTTTAGAAATAATTAATATTAAAATCGTCTAAATCATTTTTATGTAATTATTTCTTTCTACATTTGCATTAGAAACTGTCATCTTTCTATTTGCATAATTCATTCACATTTTAATTTTTACTTAATTACGTTGAAATACTTAATTTATTTATTTTTTAAAATTATTTTAATCTCTTACATTATTTTATAAAAATTGACAAATTTTTTTTGTATGAATCTAAAAATTAGCATAAAATTTTATGCTTAATGCACATTGATGTGTATCAAAGGTGAAAATGAGACGCGGGCGAATACTTTTGTTTATGTACCTAAGCTTTCTTCTGATTATAAAAGCAAAATTGCTTTTGACAGATTGTCATATAGTGCCTACCTAACATAAAGCCTCTCACAGTTCAAAGTTACTTTCGGTCGGCAAAAAGTATTCCACTCAAGCTCTATATTCTTTCTTTTTATTCTTTTTTTAACTTGAATATATTTTTACTACAAAATAAATAAAATAAAATGAGTAAAAATTTATCAAACGATCAGCTAAAATTTTCAAAGAGTAATTAATTTTTAAATTGTTTTTTTTTTACAATCTACTGTAATCAAATTAAGTTCCTAAAAATATTAGAACAAAAAGTTATAAACAATTGAAATTTTTAGCTGTCTTAAATAAAAAAAAAATTCTCAAGATCCAGTTGAGAAAATTTAAAAACAAAAAAATAGGTTCTCTTATCTTGTAATATAACATTTAAAATAATTTTTGTTTTTAAAAACATTGTTATTTTAAATAGATGTTTGAAGTTTTTATTTATAAAATATAAATAAAAAAAATGTGTTTTTCATGTGAAAAAAATTACTGTTACGTCGGATACATAACGCAAAGTATAAATTTCAGAGAATATTCGGAAATATTCTCTTATTTTATGTTTCGAGTCTAGACTTGCGTCCACTAACTCGGGAACGATTCAAATTGATCAATATATGTAAATAGGGATTTTCGCGGGGAAATTAAAGGAATAATTACGCGATAAACGCATTAAAATCCTTAGGTAAGGTAATGAAAATTATGGTAAATACAAAAATACGACAAGGAAATTGAAGAAATAAGAACACGATTAACGCATTAATATTCTTCGGAATTATTTAGAGATGACAAGAAAAAGATTTAGATGAAAGTTAGACAGCAATTTAATATAAGACTTACTTTTATTTAAACAAATTGGCACTTGTAGACTCGGAAATTGGTTGAAAAAGTGTTGAATTTTTGGCTTGAATCGTGGAAATTTTTAATACAATTTAAATTTAACACTTAGAAAATTGTTAGAAAAAAATGAAAATTAATTGAACTTGAACTTGAACTTGAACTTGAACTTGAACTTGAACTTGAACTTGAAGAAGAATTTGAGGAAGAAGTAGTTTTTTTAGAATTCTTGTGACTGTTTTTTGTGACTGTTTTTGTGACTGTTTTTTGTGTGACTGTTTTTTGTGACTGTTTTTTGTGACTAACTTCTCAACGGGGTTCGTATTTTTATATCATTGTCCCTACCTATTTTTAGGGATGGAACTATGTTTTAAAATAATGGGTCTCAAAGTGGAGGAAAAAGAGGTTGGGAAATTACAAGGATTGGATCCAAGGAAAGAAAATGGGGAAAAAACTGGTTAGGTCAGTGACGGTATTGGGCCCTTCAGGCCCAGCCTTGAGAGATAAGAAGTTGCGTGGGCGTACTTGAATTAGGGGAGTTTTCAAGTGGAAGGGGCTTAAAGTTTTGACCGTTTTCAAGAGATGGAGCCAAAATTCAGTTTTCCAACCAATTTCTGAGTTTTTCATAATTTTCACATTATTAATATTAAAAATTAATTTAAACATTATGAATATTAATATTATTAGTTAAAAAGTTATTAACAATAATTTTTAACAATAAAATGTAATTAATGATTAAAGTTTTAAAATATAAAGAATTTTGTATACTTAAATTGTTAATTAGTGATTAAAAATTAATTTGAATAATTAAAAATAATTAAAATTTATTTAAAATTGTTTAATTTGTTTGTTTATTATAAAAGTATAGAATATTCTTTATATTTAACGAAATTATTCTAAAACGTAAGTAATTTAAAATAATTGAATTAAAAATTAATAATAATCAAAAATGAGTAATAATAATTCAAATGTTTAAATAATATTTATAAACAATTATACACAATGATTTGTCTGTGAAATAATTAATTTATAATAAAAATTTGAAATATTTTAAATAATTAAATCTAATTAAAGAAACCAAAATTAATTAAAGTTAATTAACAATAAAATTTAAACATTTAAACAATTATTATTCATTATTTATAATTAAATCACTCATTCTCATACTTTACATAAAAAATATTTTATAACAGCTGAAAACAGGTCTTGTTGTTTGCAAGAGTGCATCTGTGCTCGGGATATTTAAATAGTTACGCTAGATTATTCAACTATGCTGACTTTATTTACAGGAGATATCAGAATGATATCTTCAAAATACAATGCTTCTCTATTCTATCTTTTTAAATTTCGGAACTGTTGATTTTGAGCTTAAGGTTTTGAGAATTTTAGACGTGTTTCAAATTTACCGGTAAACAAGTTTTTTTAGAAGTAATTGCATTTTGAAGAGAACATTCTGGTATCTTTTATTTAATTTAAGATTATTTACGCTTGTAGATAGTTTTGAAATAAATGTTCAAAACAGCGACGAAGTGTGGGAAACACTTATAATTCTAATTTTATCTAAACTAATCTTATTTAAACATTTATATACTTGAATTATACACGGGACGTTACACCCCAGCCGTAAAATGGTTACTTGAGGATGAAAGACGAAAAGTGACCAAACAAAAAAAAAATTGTACAGATATTTTATATTTGCGGATGAAAAGTTTTGAGGTAGGCTTTGGTTTCTTGAAACTCAATTCCCAAAATTAAGTATTTAAGTTGAAGTATCCTCTTTGTTGTTGTAGTTCATTTGAAGGATATAGTTGTTGCGAAGGAGGAGCTTCTGCCGCTGGGACTTCTTTCGTTTCTTGCGAAGTGACTTCTTGTAACGGAACATCTTCAGGTTGGGGTGGTCGAGTACCCAGATGTACTAATAAATGAGCTACAGACCCACAGATTGCACCTAATAGATGAATGGACCAACCATAGATGGAATGAAGAGTGTATCCATGGACTAGTGTGTTCACCACAGATTTGAGGAGGTGAAAAATGGTGAAGATTGCAAAAACTCCAGCACTTGCCGTACCGAAAACCATAAATTTATCCCACATCTTATTCCAAGTGTTGTTTACGAATTTTTCGACAACTTGTTCATTAAATAGATTCAGAACATTGTCATTGGTAGAGATGATTTGATGTCCACTCATACTCATAGCTAAGTTATTTAGAACTGCAGTTTTCTCTACAGGAAACATGATTTTATCGTTGAGTTGATCAATTTCTTTCTCGGTGTAGATTCCACTGGTAGCCAAATCCTCGGGGTTGATGTACTTCCATGTGTTGGGCTTGGAAGGTTGAATCACTGCAGGTGGCATTGCTTCGACGACTTGTGGTAGTATTTTATACCAATGTTCGTTGACGAGGTAGTATGATGGCAAAAGAGAATTACACTGGATTTGGGTTCCTCTGGTTTTTAGGACATGTGTCCTTGGAGAAAGGAAAAATGTTTTGTTGTTGGCGGTCACTTGAAGTTCATTGTAGCAGTTTTCTCCTTGTTGGATTTTTACTTCCATCGGGGTACACTTAATAATGTGGATTGATTCTCCTGAAACCAATGCCATATACCCTGGACCCTTCATAATATCAAACGCGAATTGGTCTGGTGCTTGAGTAGCTAGAGATAACGAATTTTTAATTGTTTGTTGCTCCAAGTAACATTTTTGGCTTACAATATCGACGTACAATTGTTTCATTTGTTTCCTGATGTGTTTTTCGACATAAATAAACTTGGAATTTACATATGCAAATAGGTCTAAATTTGAGATCGCGATTTTTGTGTTTTTAACAAAGCTAGTACCTAGTTGTGTTTCAAAAATGAATAATTTGGGGTGTTCCGTCTTTAAGATTAAATATCCACATATATATTCGCTTGATTTTGTATTTAAAGCAAATGTAACTTCGCCTTTATTAACAGTATAAATGGTTTGAGGATTATATATATCGTGATCTACCATTTTGTTGGCTCTACCTTCATACAAAATACTATATTGGTCGAATTTACAAGAATGCGGTTGTACAGTATTCCAATATGTATATCCTCCTTCCTGATCTACACATTTTTCTTCTGCTAAACGACAATTAGTTCCGGATTTTAGGACAATTGTATTCGACTCTAGTTTCACGCGAGCTAAGTGTTCTAATAAAGTTATTTTGACTGTTGCTTGCACAACTACCTTTTTCCATGATCCATAGGGATCCGAATAACCTGTTCCCTGACATGAACCATCATTTTCAAGACTTCCAGCTATTGTTATTGGATGAGTAATAGTTTCGTTAATTCGAAGTCCGCTGATTACATGGCTATTTGGTAATTTTAAAATCCCGGTTATGTGTGCACTCTCGCATTCAACCTTATTTGTTTCCATTATGTATTCATTCACACCGTTATGCACTACAGATATGTGGGAAAACATTCCACAACGATATATCGTTCGTCGTACTTCAACTTTACACTGCCTTACCATTACTTCAGAATACTCACTAATCTGAAGTAGTTGTATGTATGGATACGTTACGTTTAAGTTGATGTTGGGGACATCACATTGACCTACTTCAAGTAACGAAATTGTCGTTACATTAAGTTCTCCTGATCCACAATTGTATCCAATCATTCCCACTGAGAAGGAAGGAATGAGGAAAAGAAAACTCAAAAGTAGAACAATCATTCTGTAACAAAACCTTTTGTTTTCTTATTAATAATAAGTTTATTTAATCACTATCAACATGATTGTGTCTTTTATTTAATGGGGTTTTAGCTTCTTTGTTAATGTGAGATATTCGTAATCGATTCGTGTGTACCACTTTGTGGTTCTTTTCGATCTGAATTTTTACATTTGTTTTGCTCAAAATTTCGATTATTTTATAAGGTCCCGCATAATGGTTACCAAATTTACCGGGTTTGGGACCACTCAAGAGAAAAACGTAATCTCCTAATTTGAAATTAACAGGATTAATGTTTCTGTCATAGTATTCCTTGGACTTTTCTTTGGACTGAACTTGGTTGTCATAAACAAGTTTTTGAATACCGTTTAGTCTCGCTACTAACTCTGTTATGTACCCTTTAAATGTTGGGACTAAATCACCTTCTTGTAAAGGATCGGACGAGGGAAGTCTAGCTAATCGACCAAAAACGATTTCATATGGGGTATGTTTTGTGCTTTCGTGCACACTTGTGTTGTAACTAAGCATGGCTATATCGAGCCATTGGTCCCATTCATTATCAGCATCTGTATACTGTTTAAGAAATTCGCCTAAGGAATGATGGGATCGTTCTAAAGAACCGTTAGATTGGGGATGAAATGCTGTTGTTCTTAATTTTTTTATTCTAAATCTTTTCGCTACTCTAGTCATTAATTCACTTAAGAAGTTTCTGCCTTGGTCTGTTAAAACAGTTTTTGGTGCACCAAAGACACAGATAAATTTCTTAATGAAAGCATCAGCAATAGTGCTGGATAATGTATTAGAGAGTGGTACAGCTAAACAAAATTTGGAAAACAAATCTTGAATTGTAAGGATGTATTCGTTACCTTTAGAAGTGATTTTAAGAGGACCTACAATATCCATAGCGATTTTATCCAAAGCGATGCCTGGTGTGTCCGTTATCACCATAGGTTGCTTAGTTTTTAATCGGACCAATTTTTTTAATTGGCAATCTAAACACTGTTGGATTCTTCTAGTAACATCATCTTTTAATTTTTCCCAATAATAATTTTGTTTAATACGATTATAAGTTTTCGATACTCCCTTATGTCCTCCGATAGGACAATTATGGTGTTCATAAAAAATTTCGTCTCTTTTTGGAATAGGTACGTATTTTAATTTTCCCGTACAGATTAAAACTGAGATTTTAGAATTTTTAAATACTAAATTTATTAATTTTAAAATTTCTCTCCAATCTAAATTTTCAATATTTCTACTTTTAGCAATTGAAATTTCCGATTGGTTTAGTTCAATAAGTCGATTTTTCAAATTTTTAAATAATTCATGAATTCTTTTCTGAGTTTCGCTAATTGAAATGGGGTCTTTTTCTTTTAAACATAAGGAAAATAGAAATCGATTATTTTTTCGTTTAATCTCATTTACACGACCTACAACTAATGTTTGACGTGCAGAAATTTTATTATTTTCACTTAGTTTTAAGGCACCTTCATCACATGGTGTACCCTCATTATTTACAAAATACATAATATTACCTAATCGATGTTGAATAGTTTCATGAATTTCTGTAATATTAGTTATTAAACGGTTTGGGAATTTTCCATTTGTTAGCAACTCCTCATTACTTGATGAATCTGTAGATTCACTATCACTCTCATGCCTTAACCATCTTCTTTTTCTAGCTTTGATTGGGAGAGGTCTTAAAGGGTTTGTTCCAGCTACCTCTTCTTTTTCCGATTCGGATTCACTTTCTTCGTAAACAGGTTTTTGTTTATTTAAATTTCGCTTAGGATAATGTTTTACAGAAGGATTATTTATTAATGAGTCATTTATTTCTTGCGCTTTTTCTTTTTCTTCACATGGTGTTTTTGATTTAATCTTGTTATTATTAGGTATTTGTTGTTGAGGTACATCTTTTTGGTTTGAAATATCATTATCGTTTTTTGGGGTAGAATTTTCCAATAGCTTTTGTTGTGCTCTAGTTACAATATTTATATTTGTAGGTTCTAAGGGATTTCTTGATAAAGCATCTGCATTCGTATTTATTTTTCCAGGTCTGTAAAAGACAGTGTAATTATACTCTGATAATTTAAAACGCCATTTTTGAACACGAGTATTTAAATCTGCTGATTTGAACCAAATTAAAGGTTGGTGATCAGTGTATATGTTAATTTGTCGGCCATATACATACGATCGGAAAGCTTCTGTACTATCTACAATGGCTAATGCTTCTTTTTCATAAACTTCATAGTTCAATTCGGGTCCTCGTAATACGCGAGAAAAATAAGCAATAGGCTTGTCTTTGCCGATTTCTCCTTGAGATAGAATACCTCCGATTGCGTAACCTGATGCATCTGTTGTGATATTATAAGATTTATTTAATTCCGGAAATTGAAGTAAAGGAGCATTACACAAAAGATCTTTTAAAGTTTCAAATGAAAGATTAGTTTTTTCATCCCAAACAAATTCTGCATCTTTTTGTAGTAATTTTGTTAAAGGTTTCGCGATTTGTGCAAAATTTTTAATAAACCGTCTATAATATCCCGCAAGACCTAAGAATTCTCGAATTTTTTTAATATTTTTAGGGATTGGAAATTGTTTAACAGCTTCAATTTTCTTTGAATCAGGACTAAGACCATCCTTGCTTAACTTATGTCCTAGATAATTAACTTCTGTTCTTAAAAATTCGCACTTATCTGTTTGTATTTTCAATCCGGCTGTCACAAGTCTTTCCATTAACTCGTGAAATTTCTGATCGTGTTCTTCTAAACTATTTGCATAAATTACAATGTCATCTAAATATACAAATAATTTTACTCCTTGAAGTCCATCAAGTATGGTATCCATAAGTCGTTGAAAAGTTGCTGGCGCTGTTTTAAGTCCAAAAGGCATCCTTGTAAATTCATAGTGTCCAAATGGTGTGCTGAAAGCGGTTTTATGAGAATCCCGTGGATCTAACTTGATTTGAAGAAATCCTTTGGCTAAATCGATTATTGTATAGTATTTAGCGCCCCCTACTTGGTCAAAAATCTCAGTAATATTGGGGAGGGGATAGCTATCACTAATGGTTTTTTCATTGAGCCATCTGAAATCTAGAACGACTCTCCATTTTATTACACCTTGAGAATCCGGTTTTTTTGGTACTATCCATAATGGAATATTATATGAAGAATTGGAAGGTTTAATAATCTTTAATTTTAACAATTCTTTCATTTGTTTTATTATTTCTTCTTTTAAAGCATGAGGAAATTTATATTGTTTTGTATTAACAGGAATATCATCTATAGTTGGAATTCGATGCATAATGGCATTGGTACCCGGTAAATCATCTCCCGGCAAATAAAACATATGTTTATATTTTTCCACTAAATCCAGAATATGTTGCCGTTCTGTTTGTTTTAAATGGTCGAGACGTAAAAATTCCGCAATATTACATTTCTTTAACTGTTCTAATTCTTCTTGGTCTTCTTGATAATAAGGGTTTGAAGGATCTAAATAAAATTCATTGTTTTCTACCTCTGGATCTAATCCTTTAGTTAAATCATGAGCATTAACGTGAAAAATGTATTTCTCTTCAATATTATTTAAAGATTGAAAGGAATTAAATTCAAATTCAATATCTGTTGGTTGAACAACGTCTATGGCAAAGATTTTAACATCATTGGCTTCAGATAATGGTTGTAGATTGTGATATAAATTATCATTATTTTGTTTTTCATCAATTTGGCGGGTTTTATATTGGAAAGGAAATTCTCGATGATCTATAGTAATTATTGCATTTTTAAAATCGATTATTGCTTTAGCATCCTGACAGAATTGTGCACCAAGAATGGCAGAAGTAGGCATAATTACGTCATTTGAAACGACTTGAAAAGTAGATTTTACTCCATAAACATATATATCAGTACATCCTAAAGTTGCTATAAGATTATTACCAACTCCTTTGAGTAATTGTTTTTGATTTGTTATTAAAGGATCTCCTGGAATCATCATACGTTCTTTGATTACATTTGGTTCTGAACCCGTGTCAATTAAAAAGTCACTCCTTTTTTGAGTTAGAGCATGATTAATTGTCATAAAAGGCAATCTACCTAAGACATTAATATCTTCAACACTGCAAATATCTCTTGTTTCATTAATGATACTTTCTCTTCTTTTTAACGTTACGCGTAAATTATCTATTTCTAATTTTTGTGTTAAGAAATTGATTTTACATTTGGATGTTAAGAAAAACTGAGTGCCTAAAATTCCATCATATGGAATTGGTGTATTATTTGGAACAATTAAAAATTCAGTAATGTATCCTCCTATTTTTAAATTAACTGATCCTAAAGTTTCAGAAGATTCTCCACCTATACCGAAGATTTTATAGATATTATTTTTATTTATTGAATGTGATTCTGGAATACATTTTTGTTTTAATAGATTAGCTTCTGCTCCTGTGTCTAAGAGTAAACTAATACCTTTTTCTGAATTAATTTTTATATCAATGTACGGGCAAAATTTTCTTTGTGTTTCGTTTACAACGTTAATTCGCACGGTAGGTCTACTGTTTCGGTCACATTCACTGAGCGCATTGGTGTTATTTGAGTCTCCATGTTTGCGCTCGGAAGGGGGAGACTCTGGCCGTTTCCCTGAAATCTTTGATTGTTAAATAATCTTTTCCTACATTCTTCTAATGTGTGACCTATACCTTTGCAATATCTACAAGTCACTATTTGAGTTGGGTTCATCGATAATTGATTAACAAGACGTCGACATGTTGCCGCTGTATGACCTATACCATTACAATTTTGACATTGTAGTTGAGATCGCGATTCTAACGGATTTTGAAACTTTTGTTGCATATTGTCGGGTTTATAAAATGGATTTTTAAAGCATGTTTTAGCATTATGTCCTGGTTTGCTACAAATTTGACAAACTAAAGAATTAGAAAGGGATCTACATATTTTAGCCTCATGTCCCGGTTTACCACAAATTTGACAAACTACAGAATTAGAATTAGAAAGAGATCTACATGTTTTAGCTTCGTGTCCCGGTTTACCACAAATTTGACAAACTAAGGAATTAGAATTAGTCATTTGTCTACAAAATTTAGAATCATGTCCCGTTTTTCCACAATTTATACAAGGTTTGATTTTAAAACAATCAGATGCTTTATGACCCGGTTTATTACAAATTTGACAGATAATATTAGTATTATTATTTTTTTTCTGACAATCTTGAGTATTATGATCATTATTTTTACAGTTATTACAAAATTTATCATTACGCAGACTGCAATCGGTTGCTTCATGTCCTTCTTCTTTACATAATTGACATGTAAAAATCTCTTTCCTTCTTACAGGTTTTGAATCTGAAATTAAATTATTTCGCCTACCTTTTTGTGTGACTAATCTTTTTTCGATTTTAATTGCGCTTTTTATTAATTCAGTAATGTTAGCATTCACTGGCATTTTGTTTTCGATTTCTGGAAGGAGTCCTTCTTTAAAACTGTCTACGATATCAGCTTGGGTTTCAGTTATAAAATCTTCGGTTACAGTACCGGTGAAAGTGCGTTGAGCTTCAATAATTCGCGTCCCTATATCTCGAATTCTATTTGCGAATGTTATGACATTTTCATCTTCCCTTTGATATTCATTGCCTAAGTCTCCTAACAATTGTTTAACCGTTCGGCTAACTATATAAATATCTTTAAGGAAATTTCCTAAAGCTTCAATTGTTTCAAAATTTTGTCCAATAATTGTCTCTTGGGCCTCACCATAAATTTTGGTTCTAATTAATTTCACAAGATTACCTTCAGCCGCTGCTGCTACCATACTTTTAGCTTCTGAACATCCTCTTAAAAAGATATTAATAGGGATATTAGTTCCATTAAACTCTGGAACTGCTTTTAAGGCATCAGTTAAACTGACCGTTTGATTTGCATTTAAAGCCATGTTGGTAAAATTTAAATTTTCTTGTAACGTTAGATTATTATCAATTAAAGTATTGTCAATAGTATTTTTTTCAATTAATGTTTCGTTCGTATTTCCAAAAGGAATAGTTGTAATATCATTAAAACTCGAATTGAAATCTAATTGTCTTCTAACAGTTTCACCTGAAGTAAATGAACTTTCTGATAATGAAATATTAGGAAAATTTGATTCAAATTGAGATTCCACTATTGGTGTTGAGGTTGTTAAATTTTCTAAATTATTTTCACTTTTACAGGGAGATCGATCTAATTGTTTTCCTGTAATAAAAGGATTAAAAGCTTCGATTTCTGTTGCTAAAATAGGATCAGCCTTAGCCTGACTTCTTGTAATTCTTCCCTCATTCATAGAGTTTAAATTGTAAAGATTAGGGGAGAGGAGAGAGAGGAAAAAAAAAGGAAATGAATAGCAAAAGAAATTTTATGAAACAAAATTGACTGTATTATAAGACTTTTCTATAATCTATATCCCGTTGTACATTAGTTCTCGGTATTTTGTAATTAGTTTTCCATAGATCTTTGCAAGTGAGACAGGTTTTAGGATTGTTATTATGATTACAAAGGCTTCGTCGAAATAAAATTATTTTAGCATCAAGATTTAATTGTCTGAATACTTCAGGGTGAATTTGCCCTTTTACTAATTTAAAATCACACTTCTTAACTAATGGCTCGTTCTGCTCTACGGATTCGGGCAGTCTCGATTTTTCTTCTTCTATCCTTTTTAATTTTTCCGCTTTTGCCTTCCTAAATTCAGCTACTGGAAGCCACTTGTCTCCCAGAGACTGTTTTAAATTCCTATTGATAACCTTCCGCTGGGTTTTCGTTAATTTTTTCTTTGTACTAGTATATCCTGACACTAGAAAGACAAAGAAAAATACATAAAATAAAAATAAATAATTCTCCTTTTTTTTATTCAAAATGAGTTTCTTAGATTCTAATTAAGAGTAACCCAACTGACACGTTTAACGCATTTCGCTACATGAAATTCGAATTCGGGTTTTGGGACAAAATGACCACCGTTATGGGGGCATAAGACTAATTCTCGAGATTGTGGCTCATTATTTCTTCTGCATTTAATTAGGTGATTAGTTATTTTCGCGTGACTTATTCTATGAGACTGGTCATATGGACACGTTTCTAAGTCAGCTCTAACAAAAGGCATTTTAAAGAAAACAAGGAATACTATAATATGACAAAATCGATATTTTCAAATAAAAAGAAAATTGGCCAATAATATAAATGAAAAATCAACAATTTAATTTTGGAAATTGCGTTCTCTTTTTTTTTTAAAGTTTCATTTTAGGATTTTGTTTAATTTTACTCTCTTATTTAGAGTTTATTTATTCAATTTTATATTTTTTTTTTTTTTTATTTTATTTTAGAAAAATTTATTTAAGATTTGGAATTTATTATTTTCATTTTCTAAAAAAAAAATTTGAATCACACTTTAATAAAGTGCTACGACGACAACCCCTTTTTTTGGTGATTGTTTAGAAATAATTTTTACTCTCTTTTTATAGTATTTAGAAAATTTTTTTTTATTTTCACTCTCTTTTCGGAGTTTTTAGATTTAGAATTTTTTTTAGATTTAGAATAATTGGATTTAGAATTTTCAATTTATAACATTTGGATTTAGAATTTTTGATTTATAACATTTGGATTTAGAATTTTTAGATTTAGAATAATTGGATTTAGAATTTTTAATTTATAACATTTGGATTTAGAACAATTGGATTTAGAATTTTTGATTTATAACATTTGGATTTAGAATTTTTAGATTTAGAATAATTGGATTTAGAATTTTTAATTTATAACATTTGGATTTAGAATTTTTAGATTTAGAATAATTGGATTTAGAATTTATAACATTTGGATTTAGAATTTTTGAATTTAGAATAATTGGATTTAGAATTTTTAATTTATAACATTTGGATTTAGAATTTTTGATTTAGAACATTTGGATTTAGAATAATTGATTTAGTAATATCTTTTTTTTAATTCATTAACAAGGTTATTATTAGGAATAATCATTTTATAATCAAAAATAGAATAAGGGTAAAAAAAAATTTTCAAAATCGCGATAATAGAAGAGAAGTTACAATATATAAGTTAAAATTCAAATTTTCTATTAAAAACCGCGAAAAACTTCGCGATCGCGAGATGAAGCGCGAGGTGGAGGGGGAATTCGCGGGGGGAGACCGCGAGAGGCGCGATGCAGCTTGGCGGGGCCCGCTGTCGTCGCGCGCAGTAGTAATGGCCGATGACCGACTTGCGTAGTCAGCCGTAGTGCGGTACTACTGTAAAGGCACGTACAGCGAGAGGCATGCTCTCGAGAGTAAGGGATCGATTCTGACAATCGATATATATATATCGATTGCGCCTATCGATTCGTTCGCCTGTCAAAGGGGTGCTTTAAATCGAAATCGCAACTGGATTTTTATGTATGTTAACAGTTTAATATGTTGCATACGCACATTTTAACACAAGTTTTAATTAATAAATGTGACATTTTATTAATTTATTTATAAATTTCAGTTTTTATTGAAAATGAAAATTTATTTAAGTTTTATTTTAAAACAAAGTTTTTTTTAAAAAAATTTAATTCTTAATTTTTAGAAAATGAAATTTCCAATTTTTTTAAATAACAATTTGTGTGACAATTTTACACAAATTCTTTTAAATTTTGTTGATTTTTCATTCTTGTAATGGTAAATTCTAGATTTTGAGCATTTTAGTAATTTACGGAAATTTTCCAAATTAACCAATGTACATAAAATTTTTGAAATATTGTTAATTTTTCAATTTATAATGACAAATTCTCATTTTAACATTCTAGCAATTTATAGGGAATTTTCAATTTTATTAAATTTCGGTAATTTTTATACGAATATACGAATATTTCACAATTAACATATTTATTAACGTAACGTTCATTTGTATTGAATTTTTAGTAAATAAAATGATTCTTTTTATATATAAAATTGAGATAATTAGAGAGAAAATAGATGAAAGAAGAAGTTTTTTTTTTTTATAAAGATCAATTTGAACTATCCCCCCGGGGCCTCCAAAAATTTACCCTATGTTACGTCGGATACATAACGCAAAGTATAAATTTCAGAGAATATTCGGAAATATTCTCTTATTTTATGTTTCGAGTCTAGACTTGCGTCCACTAACTCGGGAACGATTCAAATTGATCAATATATGTAAATAGGGATTTTCGCGGGGAAATTAAAGGAATAATTACGCGATAAACGCATTAAAATCCTTAGGTAAGGTAATGAAAATTATGGTAAATACAAAAATACGACAAGGAAATTGAAGAAATAAGAACACGATTAACGCATTAATATTCTTCGGAATTATTTAGAGATGACAAGAAAAAGATTTAGATGAAAGTTAGACAGCAATTTAATATAAGACTTACTTTTATTTAAACAAATTGGCACTTGTAGACTCGGAAATTGGTTGAAAAAGTGTTGAATTTTTGGCTTGAATCGTGGAAATTTTTAATACAATTTAAATTTAACACTTAGAAAATTGTTAGAAAAAAATGAAAATTAATTGAACTTGAACTTGAACTTGAACTTGAACTTGAACTTGAACTTGAACTTGAAGAAGAATTTGAGGAAGAAGTAGTTTTTTTAGAATTCTTGTGACTGTTTTTTGTGACTGTTTTTGTGACTGTTTTTTGTGTGACTGTTTTTTGTGACTGTTTTTTGTGACTAACTTCTCAACGGGGTTCGTATTTTTATATCATTGTCCCTACCTATTTTTAGGGATGGAACTATGTTTTAAAATAATGGGTCTCAAAGTGGAGGAAAAAGAGGTTGGGAAATTACAAGGATTGGATCCAAGGAAAGAAAATGGGGAAAAAACTGGTTAGGTCAGTGACGGTATTGGGCCCTTCAGGCCCAGCCTTGAGAGATAAGAAGTTGCGTGGGCGTACTTGAATTAGGGGAGTTTTCAAGTGGAAGGGGCTTAAAGTTTTGACCGTTTTCAAGAGATGGAGCCAAAATTCAGTTTTCCAACCAATTTCTGAGTTTTTCATAATTTTCACATTATTAATATTAAAAATTAATTTAAACATTATGAATATTAATATTATTAGTTAAAAAGTTATTAACAATAATTTTTAACAATAAAATGTAATTAATGATTAAAGTTTTAAAATATAAAGAATTTTGTATACTTAAATTGTTAATTAGTGATTAAAAATTAATTTGAATAATTAAAAATAATTAAAATTTATTTAAAATTGTTTAATTTGTTTGTTTATTATAAAAGTATAGAATATTCTTTATATTTAACGAAATTATTCTAAAACGTAAGTAATTTAAAATAATTGAATTAAAAATTAATAATAATCAAAAATGAGTAATAATAATTCAAATGTTTAAATAATATTTATAAACAATTATACACAATGATTTGTCTGTGAAATAATTAATTTATAATAAAAATTTGAAATATTTTAAATAATTAAATCTAATTAAAGAAACCAAAATTAATTAAAGTTAATTAACAATAAAATTTAAACATTTAAACAATTATTATTCATTATTTATAATTAAATCACTCATTCTCATACTTTACATAAAAAATATTTTATAACAGCTGAAAACAGGTCTTGTTGTTTGCAAGAGTGCATCTGTGCTCGGGATATTTAAATAGTTACGCTAGATTATTCAACTATGCTGACTTTATTTACAGGAGATATCAGAATGATATCTTCAAAATACAATGCTTCTCTATTCTATCTTTTTAAATTTCGGAACTGTTGATTTTGAGCTTAAGGTTTTGAGAATTTTAGACGTGTTTCAAATTTACCGGTAAACAAGTTTTTTTAGAAGTAATTGCATTTTGAAGAGAACATTCTGGTATCTTTTATTTAATTTAAGATTATTTACGCTTGTAGATAGTTTTGAAATAAATGTTCAAAACAGCGACGAAGTGTGGGAAACACTTATAATTCTAATTTTATCTAAACTAATCTTATTTAAACATTTATATACTTGAATTATACACGGGACGTTACATTACGCACTCAATTAGAAAGAAAGTTATTTAATAATATAATTATTTATTTAAATAATAATTATTTATTATAAATATAATAATTACGTGCATTATTTTCAAAAAAAGAATATTAATTATTCAATTATTACATAATTAAATAATAATTTTTTGATTAATATTTTTCCAATTTTGTGTCACTTTTTTCACAATTTATAGGTATGCGGAATATAAAATAATACTGTTTTTTATTAACATTTTATAAATAAACAATTTAAAAAACTGTTTAAAATAAAAATATGTATATTAAACTTAATAAAAAGTATTAACATACTAATTTAATCTAATTTAATTTAGAGTGGCTCATATTGAAAAATAAATACATATAGGAGTAAAAGTGCACTGAGAAAAATAATTTCGTAATAATAAGAAAATAATTTAGTTGAGCTTTTTTAGTTGGCGTTACTAAAATATGGTTGTCACAACAGAATAGAAAGTGGCAATAAATCGGGAAGTTTAGTTGGCTCTACCAAAAAATATATTTGAAGCTTTCATGTTTACGAACTAAATAGTTTGGTTCCCAGTACTAAATAGCTGACATGCTGTATTGCGCACGCGCTCTTCTCGTAAATATGGCGTCGCTTCCCATTCACGGGATGTCAACATTAACCATATGTCGTTCGCGTCGTGAAGTTTCAGTGTTGAAGTTTTTATGTTTTTCAGACATTTTTTAAAAAAAAGTTTGTGTAGTGAAAATAAATAAATAAAACTTGTTACAAGAACGAAAGTTTTTTTCCAGCTTTTATACATTGTGAAAATGATTTAATCTCAAATTGTTAGTAGGATTCGTAGAGTAGTGGTCAGCGTTCTCGACTAGCGTTGCGTAGTCTGAGGGTTCGAGCCCCAGCAGTGTTAGGTTTTTTCCGCGATAGAAATTAATTTAAGTAGGCATAGGTAGGTTATATAAAGAGAAAAGGGTGAAACAAAAAAATAAGTTGGTTGAGAAAACAAAAAAAAAATTTTCATTTAACTAAATTTTTTGTTTGCTTAAAAACAATAAGTTAGTTGTGCAAAACAAAAAATTTGGTAGACCGAACAAAATGATTCAACGAAAAAATTTAGTAGCCCGAACCAAACGGATTAGTTGCACATATATCAAATAAAAAATTTGGTAGAGAGAACCAAACTTTGGTAGATGATACTAAACATTTTTCTCAGTGTGCGCTCTAAAATAGTATAGAAAAAAAATATGTTAAAATTGTCTAATGTTTATAAAAGAGATGAACGACTTTTCACTTGTGCAATTTAATATTTAAATAGACTTTTTAAACTTATAAAATAACTACAAAAAATCTCATTGTCTCTTTTATAAATATAGATTAAAGTATTAAGTATTTAAGTATTAGGTATTAAGTTATTAAGTTTGTGAAATATTACAGTCGAGGAAGAATATATATAAATGATACTTTTATAATTTTTAAATATTTTATATTCATATACATATTTATATTTTATTTTCATTACAATATAGAAAAGGGACGTTATACGTCAAAAAATTTTTAAGTTATGTTTGTGATTTTTGAAGATGAAAATACTCACAGACAATCAACTCTTAGAAAAAAACATTTACGTTTAAGTCTCCATTATACATTCAAAAAATTCAATAAAAACTAATTTTGATTTTGCCAAATTAAAAAGAAACTTTTTATCAAGGTAAAACATATCACTAAACATATAACTTAAAATTTTTTTGACGTAAGGTCCCTCTTCTCTCGTGTAGTGTCAAACGGAGAAAAATGGGATTGCTGTGCAAACAATTTTTGGATTGTTGTCAGTAGATTTGTTGATATTACAATTCGGATTGTTGTCAATACAAATGTATGTTGTTTTAACAACAATACGAATTTTTTGTTGTCAGTTTTGTTCAGTTTGCAATTCCGTACAGTTGCAGAAGCAAACTCTCTGTCGATTGCTGATGGAACAATCCGGATTTGTTCAGCTGACAGGTTTATTGTTTCATGTCACGTGGTCATCTTGGATTCTCGCAAACTGGCGTGCAGATCGTCGCGTCGTTTGCTTCTGGCACATGTGCCACTTTTGCTTTTATTATTAGTTTTTTTTTAAATGACAGAGTGCTGTTAAATAATGAATTCGGTTAAAGTGAGAAATCTATCACAGAAAAAACTTGGACTCATTTTTGTTGCAACTCATTTTCTTTTGGGTATCGAAATGAGTATGGGACAAACTTCATGTTATTCAAAATGATATTGGCTGGAATTTCAGATTTCTAAGTTGGCATCATAAGCAGAGTAATTTTGTATTTCAATTATTGTTTCTAATATTTCAACAACACCAGAAAGATTATTTTGACCAGTACGAATATTTAGAAGTTTTTAAATAAAAATTATTTATTATTATTTACGTAGATAATAATTAATTTCATAAGTTTTTAAATTTACCGCTATTATTTAAGTTGGCAGTACCGTTCCTGTTGTCAAAACACATGTTTTCATTTTTCTAACCTAAAAACATATTTCCTTTATTATTTTATTACGCGATTACAAGCAATTTTTAATCAAATATATTAAGTCTAGCGTGTTATTTACTTCTTTGTAATTATTATATTTCATGTTTTTGTGCAAAATTATTCGTTATTTCACAATATTTTTCCATTTTTCTTTTTCTCAAAATGAAACTTGCCTGTTTCATTTTGATACTTTTACCTTAGAACTCGAAATGAGACAACCAGTTTCATTTTTGTTGCGAATCAAATTGAGTATAGAATCTATACTCAATTTGAATTCAGGTTTTTTCTGTGATTGCAAGTGTAGTGAATGGATGAAGAGACAATTTCATCGTTTATTGCTAAGTTATACTCGGTTACTATTGAACATAACCTCACCTTAAAAAATACAAAATTAACAACAAATTTCAACTCTAAATAATTTTTTGGTTTCAGGTCAAAGAATTTGATTCAGAAGCTGCATGTTCCACAGATTTTAATGCAAATAAAACTGGTGATATGACCAACGGAAATCTGCTAACGATTATTTTAGAAGGCGAAGCAATAACTGAACAAATTGTATTAGACAGATCAAAGCTTTTGTTAATACAACAAATTGTATTGCCGATTTAACAATTTAGTTTTGTTATTTCAACTGTTCCATAACAATTTTGTTTGTTCATCAAACAATTCTGTTTGTTCACCGAACACTCCGAATAGTTTTAATAACAATCCCATTTTAACCATTTTTTTTGTCCCAAAAACAAATAGAACTGCTGGTTCCATATTGACAATTCGGAATTGTTGTGTGGACTTAATTTTTAGTAACCACAACAATTCTTTTATTCCGTGGCACATATTGAAAAATAGGTATAACTTTTATTCTATTTATTTATAACTTTATTTATATAATTATTATAACTTAAGTTTATTCTGAAACTGACTTTTACTACTAATTAGTAAAACTAATAAAATTTTAAAAAAGTTTGTTTCATTGAGACTGTCTTTTATTATTACAAAATTAAAATCAATTTGGAGAATAAGTTTTGTCCGACTGAAACGGTCTTTTACTACTTATTCTACTTATACACTCGACTCTGGGGTATATATATAATTCGAATGTTTTCAACATCAAAAGAATGAAACTGATTTTCACTATATTAATACTCAAATTACACGAATTGGAAAAATTTCAGATAACTGAAATGAATCAACATTTTAAGAAAACTGCGATTCATCATTTTGAATTACATGACATTTATTTAGTTTCATATTTGTAATCAGTGATCCAACAAAAACCCTCGAGTAACTATTTGCGTACTCTCTAAATCTGAATTACTAAAAAATTTAACTACTTTATTTGAAATTAGTTAAACTTTACTAACTCGTTAATAAATAAAAAAAATTGTACAATCCGATTTATTTGATTGACTACAGGAATATAATTGTGCACAGCATAGAAAAAACGTAGATTGAAAATAATTCATCTATAAAATATTTACTTTTAATAATAAATTGAGAAAAAATGCATTTTTTATACTAATTAATTATGTATTTTAATAAAGATAGATATACGATAATATTAGTTTTAAAGTTTTAATTGAACAAAAGTTAAAAATGAATTGAAAAATTGAATGGATTATTGGAAATCTATATTATGAGCGATTGATTTTATATATATCTATGGAAGCAATTATTCCAATTTTATTTCTGAAAATAGTATATACTTTAAGAGTTGATGAAACTGACAAATTTATTATGTTTATTATTTATTAGATCCTACTTGAAATTAATATAAATATTAATTATAAATACTTTAAAATAATTTTTATTATTTGCTCGTGAAAAATTAATAAATAGGAGAAAATTAAAGAATAATTAATTCATACTCTAAATTTCTCAAATATAGTGAATTAAATCAAAATCCATTCCAAAAAGAATGAGAAAAAAGAGAACTAAAAGTTCCAATATTTTCGCAGTGATAAATTATTTACAACAAGGATGAAAGTTTAATGATATGTTGGTTTTTGAGTAAAATTTAATTCCAGTTGAAGTTATGAAGTTGACTATATTAGAAGCTGCATTCAAAAATTATGTAAGCATATATATTTAAAAAAAAATTTTAACTCCTCATCTACTCTCCTACTTAAGTTTTTATATATATTCCCTTTTCCCATATAACTTACGTAAGATATTATTTATTTAAAGTATACATATAATGTTAAAATCCCTATACATTGAAATAAAAAATTAGGTAACAAATTTACAATAGCGACACCGACACCAACCCCGAAAAATGTATTTAAGTACACTTATTTTCAAATAAATCAAAATCCTTTGTCATATCCCAGTGGGAAATTGCCAAGACTGAATGTTGGACCAGTTATTTTTACGAATATTAGTCTAAGGCTGGGAGTGTAGAGACCAATGCCAAGGCTCGAATTTCAATATTGGCCCAATATTCAACCAATATTCAAAAATACAAAAAATCAGACTTCAGCCAAGATTAAAAAAATTAATTATTAAAAACTGAAATATAATAAAATTTTTTTTATATTTATATATATTATATTTTATTATATATAATAACATTATTATTTCCCTTCGGATCAAGGCGGGTAATTTATAAAAAAAAACGTTCGATTTTTTGAAAATAATGACTGACTCAAAATTATGGTACGCGACAACCTATGGATGGTACGTGGTACAAAGGGTCAAATTATGGTACGATTACACAATTATGATACGATCTGGCAACACTGCATGCTAGACATTAACAATTATCAGCTAAATAAAAGAAAAGATAGAATCTTTGTAAAGATTCTGTACATATCGCGGATACTTATACCCTAACCCATTGATGTTGTTTATGAGAGAGAAAAACACTGCCATCTGGCGGATAGTTGGAAAGTTAACGTAGCGCGAAATTCAAATTGCGTGAAGGAAAAACTGTAAGTATATGAACATTTACTTGAAAATGTATTTACTTAAGAATGCATACTATTGCATTAAACAAAACTCAATTAATGTTATAATGGTCACAAATAATTTTTTTAATTTTAATTCTTTATACTTACAGTTTTTCCTTCATGCAGTTTGAACATCAATCGGTTAGGGTATAAGTATCCGCGATATGTACAGAATCTTTACAAATATTCTATCTTTTATTTTATTTAGCTGATAATTGTTAATGTCTAGCATGACGTTAGAAATTTTTTTTCTTTTTCTCCGTTTATTGCGGATGAATTTATATATAACCCGCCTTGATTCGAAGGGAAATAATAATGTTATTATATATAATAAAATATAATCTATAAATATAACAAAAAATTTTATTATATTTCAGTTTTAACAATTAATTTTTTTAATCTTGGCTGAAGTCTGATTTTTTGTATTTTGAATATTGGGCCAATATTGAAATTCGAGCCTTGGCATTGGTCTCTACACTCCCAGCCTTGGACCAATATTGGTAAAAATAACTGGTCCAATATTTAGCCAATATTCAGTCTTGGCAATTTCACACTGGGTATTATTGATCTGTCTCTGTTGAATTTAAGAAAAAAAATTTTAATAAAGAAATTTTAATTTAATGACATCTGGATTTAACCAAGATAATTTATAATTTTAATTCTTTTTGCTAGAAAAAATTATAAAAAAAACTCTAAACTTTTTCCAATTATGATAGACTTTAATTAAAAACAAAATTTGTCACTAATTAAAAGTAGTTTTAATTTTTAAAATTAATACTAAAATATTAACTCATTTAAAAAAAAATTGTAGTTACAACAAAATCATAACAAATTTCACTTCTTTTTATCAAAATTAACTTTTATAATTTTTAGTTTAACCAATTTGGTCATTTTTTAGTTTTTTAATTTTCATTGGAAGACATTTTCAATAAGGATTTAAAATAATTTATTTTTAATAAAATAAATTACTATACACTTATTAAAAAAGACTTGAAAAATCTTTAAATGAATTTTAAAAGTCCAAAAAATTGTTTTATTTTGAATATATATACATCTTTTAATAAAATATTGCCTGATTCACCTGATCCTTTTCATTTGCTGCGAGGGTAAATCAGAAAATATGTGCGCGCGCGGATATCGACCCTTCATTCCTGACAGTTAACTTTTAGCTGTTTTCAGGACGAAAAACAGCATGTGCAGCTTCTTAGAAAGTACAATCAGATCATTGAAAAATTCATGTTATTCTAAAGAAATAATTCAAATGAAAATCTTTTATTTCCTTCATTTTTTATTTTACACTCCTCAATAAAATAACATTGTTCAAATTTTTACATGATTTTTTAAATATAAAAATTAATGTAAAAAAATCGAAAGAAACATTAAACAAAATAATTATCATAAAAGTGCTTTCGTCTAAAAATATGAAATTTGAAGAATGGTGAATGGCAAAAAAAATACATAGTAAAATATATAAGAAATGTAATAAAAAACGTAATAATGACACGATATAATTGTAATTATTAATAATTTATACAGTTTATTAATAACAAATATACATATATATATATATATACATAGAAACGATAGTATTGAACAGAAATGAAAGCAGAAAATAAAGACACTTATTGTGCAGAAAAGGTTTCTTTTTTTTTATTAAATATTAAAAAAGTTATTATTATAAAATGAAATGAATATTTAGTACATACTTTTAAATGGCAGTATTTTTTTGTGTGGTTTGAAAGAAAAGAAAGCGTTTAAATTTTGAGATAAAGTTTCTTACACTTTTTTCATAAATCACCCATTTGTTATAATGAAAGTTTGATGTATCGCGAAAGGTTTTCTCGATATTCGCACATATCCTGGGGGTTCCCTTTTAGTTGGATTTGTTGCAAAACACGAACTTGGAATGTTTAGTGGCTTTAGATCTCGTGAAGACTGCATGTGAGTAGTACAGGGTCATACCACTAGACGGCAGTATTTTTGAGTGTAACCCCTACCCGAAGTTCAGGGACGTATCGGAAAACATCAGGGTTGTCCAGACATAGAAATAAATATGTATTCTCCCCTCGCTCGAAAACTTTTGTCACGAATCTGCGAATTTTGTCCAATAAAAATACGTTAACCCACTTTTATTCTACGAATACAATTTATATACATATATAATTCTAAATAAAAATGTTTTTTACATAGCAATGTACAAATTAAGTTATATATTGTTTTTTGTTGAAAATTTTTTAAGTCTTTAAAGTTGCTTCAAGTTAGAAAAAATCTAAAAAAGAACAAATTTTTTAAAGTTTAATTTAGAAATAAGGTTTTTAACGTATTATAAAAGAAAAAAGCACAATTTACCAACTTTACAAAGATAATAATAAATTGCAGGAAAGGGAAAATGATTTAATGATCCAGAAAAAGATTTTAAAAAATCTACTCTCTTAATTTGAATCAGTGAAATTTCACTAGTGAAATAGCTAGAAGTCGGTTACTGAATCATTTAGTGAAATTTTCACTGAAAATCAGTCATATATATCACTGATTTCCAGTGAAAATTTTACTAAATACAGCGAATACCAATTTAAACAAATGAAAATTTGTCTTGAAAAAAATTCTTTCATAATTTTAAATTTGGCGTGACTTTTTTCTCAGAGAATATTTCATATTTGAACATTTTTAGATAAACCAATTTTCGAAGAGATAAAAACGCGCATTTTTTTGTCCTCCTTTGACTCAATAGCAAAGAAATTTGTTAAATTTTTCAAATAAAATATCAATTCTCAATCGACTTTGTCGAAAAAAAAAGTTTAAATAATTCAAAGAAGGAATAAAGTAAGTTCTTTTTTTTAATGCTAAAAGCATCATACTGCTACTGATTAAAGGTCAAGTGAAATAAGTTTTCATAAGAAAAAGGAAAACAAAATTATATAAAGAATGGAATTTGTTTTATTTGATTGCATCTGGTTTCGTTGCTGTCATGGGATATCAAATGCAATGGCATCCCTTTGTCGACGGATATCCGGTGCAATCGCTTTGGACATCAAAAGGATGCCGCGGAAAGAATACATAATATTCGTATAATGAAAAAGTTTAAATATTCAGCCAAACATTGAACAGACTCGCAGATTAACTTTACACAAATGTATAACCCTATATATATATATATAGGCATACATATATTTATGTATATACAACACTGTTAAAATTGTTCACAGTTTCGTAATATACACAAAGTAATATCAAATTTAACATCTGAAATTGAAATTTATATATACAATGTATATTTCAACTTTAGAAACGCGTGTAAATTAAATTTAATAATGTGGTGCAACACGGCAAAATTTTTGTCACGTATAAAATTAAAATAAAAATATTACTTTCATTTTGAGGTATGAAACAAAAGAAAAATTGTATAAAATAAGCAATCGAAGAAATAAAATACTTTTATGAAAATAAAATAGAGTCAGGGTTGCCAAATATACTTGCTCAAATCGCAGTCACTGCTCACATCGCTCAAAGTCGCATTGTATTCAAATCGATCAAAATCGCGCGTTTTTCAAAAATATAAGGTACTGTCGGGTAGGTAAGCACGGCGGGTGTATAACATAACATTTACGAAGTAAATAGGCATATGTTATGTCTATAGTATGTTTGAACCATTATTGTACTTTATAACACTAATCAGTAAACGCTGCGGTTAGAATACCATTTTCAAAAAACTTTTTTTCATATTTTTAAAAAATTATTCGGTATCTTCTCAATCCACCCGACAAAAATATTTGGGTAAAAAAACACCTCTCAAAAAATCCGCTTGTAACTTTTTTGTTATTAATGCAGCCCAAAAACTTTCAATGGCAAAGTTATTACAAGTTACATAAATAATTTATTTTTAACAATTAAAATTATAGTTAAGATGGTAAATAGGTGTCTCCTATTAAGTATTTCATTAACCTAATCATATCTGATAAGGTAGAAATTTAATTGACCAACAGTCAAATTTTTATGTACGAAACTCGTACAAATATTTTTCGTACATGGTTTCTGAAAAAAGTGGGTCGTTTCTCGCTGCTGGGGTATGATAAAAAAAAAAATTATTTTGTCGTTCTTTATTAAAAAATAATAATTTATGCTGTTAACTAAACATCAGGATAGAACTTACAAATTAAATATTTGCATTTAACAAACTGCTGCCAGCTAGGGATAGATACTTCACGTATTTTTATGTAATGTGATAGAAAATAATAATTTTTCCTATATAAGAATATTTTATATTTATATATTTTTTTCATATGTAAATAATAATTTTTATTTTAAATAATAAATTTTGAGTACCTAACACTAATTACATCCTTCGTATAAAAATAAAATTCAACTTCCAGTTCGTCAAAAACATTTATTGATTGATTTTACCAATATTTATCGACAAGTCGCCCAAAATTTTTTTACAATTCGCACCTGGTAGGGAAGATGACGTCACATAAAAATACTCTATAACGACAAAAAATAGATACTATTTTTGGTGGAGAATTTAAAGTTAGATTTTAAATATTTCTGAAAAAAACAAAAATACAAATATTTCAAAATTTTTTGATTTTTTATTAGGTTTTTCAAATATATTTTTATATTTTATATGTATTGACATGAGCGAGGGGGAATTTACTCAGGTAGTCAAGTGTACACTCTTCCTGTAATACTTGTGTAATAACGTGTAATACCGTGTAATAATGCATTATTACGGTGCTGTAATAACGCAAAAAATCTGTAATATCTCTGTAATAATGTGTAATAATCTGTAATAACGTGTAATAACTTAGTAATAAAGGTCATATGAGGTGTAATACCGGTAGTCAAGTGTACACGTTTTTAACTAGTGAATTCCCCCTCGGACATGAGGGTATTTTTATAAAAAATGTAATTTGTTTAATTTAAGGAAAATAATTACAAAGATTACAAACATATTTGGCGAAGGTTTGGAACATATTTAACCAAAAAATAATACACCTTTATTAAGCTTTTATAAAAGGGCGCGACCTCGACAATATATTTATGCGAAATAACTTCCGTCGCGCGTCCACCTTTACAATTACAAAAAAAAAGATTTTAAAAATAATGTTAATAGGAAATTGTGAGAAAAGCCTTCACAGTCTCTACTCAAGGCTTTACCTTACGATCGAAGGCTTATTAAGGCTAAGTGTCACTTTTGCAAGCTATGTCATTTTATTCTTCGCTCTCTCTCTCTCTCTCTCTCTCCCTACACCGACAAACTACTTATCTCTCACTTGATGCGGAGCTTTTTCGGAATTTATTAGTTTTATCGAACATTGAAAAGAAATGGGGAGAATTCTATATAGCCATCAATAGAGAGCGAACTTTCTGTACTTTTTTTCTTAAAAAAAAAAAAAAAAAATCCATTTCGTTTTCTTTACAGTAAAAAAAGAAGTACTTGACTTCTAACCAGATTTCTCCAATTAGTCTGTGGCTTGTTTGAATTAAAAAATAAACTGCCGCTGTATTCTGCCGCTGAATGAGCAATCGTAGTGATTAGATCTTTAAAATTGAAAATGGCAAATGAATTCTAAAATCGGAAGGATTACAATAATGCTTCTAATGGTTTTTCATGAAATTTTATCAAAGAATTTTTTTACTACACTGAGAAAAAAATTTAGTGTTTGCAACAAAATTGTTTGGTTAGGCAATTTTGGTTCTTGTAACCAAGCGGAGATGATATTTTTCAAAGTCCACAAATATTTTAATTGGATAAATATAAATTCAATGTCAAATTGATAATAAATAAATAATGAAATAAATAAAGAAGATAAAAAGAAAAGAAATAAGGTAGAATAAAATTTTTAATTTTACAAAAAAAACTAACCAAACATTTTTGTTGACCTAACAAAAAATTTTTGGTTGAGCTAACCAAACATTTTTGTTATGCCAACAAAAAACACTTAACCAAATTTTTTGGTTGACTCAAACAAATAGTTTGTTTGCTTAAATACCAAAAAAAATTTTTTGTTGGCCCAACCAAAATTTGGTTGCTCTGACTACACATTTTTCTCAGTGTATATATTAACTTAACATTTAGTTAAAAATAAATGAGCAATATTTTAACAATTAGACAAAAAAGTAAATATCCTACTGAAAAAATTTGACCTCTCTTGACTTATTTGAGAGTGAAGTTTAGATGTGAAAAGAAAAAAAAACTATGTTTTAGTTTATAAAAGCACTTCAGTAAAGCTAAATCTCACCTGTTACCTAACGCGGTTTTTTTTACTCGGGCCAAAAAAACTCGATAAAACTTTGCATGAGTTTCATACATAAAAGATTGTGAATATTTATACATTTTTCTTTACCTTAATGCGTAAAATTATAACAAATATTTGAGAAAAAAATCATACTTCTTTGAATTTTAGTTTAGATATATAATTTTCACAACTCACTCGTTAAAAAATAAAACAATATCAACTGCATTAGAAAATGTTGTATATTAAATTAAAAAGGATTGTTTTTAATTTGAAGAATTTATATGAAATTTAATGTGAAAATATAAAAATATTTAAACGTCTGCGCCAATGGTATAGAAACCATCGTTTTTTCCTTCCTTTTTGTCTCTCGCTTCCTCCTTTCTAAAATCATCTCTGTCTCTCTCCTTCTCTTAACTTACAGGGGTGGAAACAGGGTTTCTCGTTTGTGAATCAATACAAAGACTATATACCAACACCCTCTCTTACACCTCTGTTGTCCCATTCTCCTTTACTAGACATATATAAGAATGTTAAAAATATAAATTTTCAAAAATTGTAAATATTTAAAACAAAATAAATACTTCCACAACTTTTAGTCAAATATTAAGTCCGACGCTTATAGCCTAATATACTATTGTATACTGAGCCAAAATATTGACATCCGGTTAACCGACAGATCTTGGCGGATATTAATGGCTCAATCTTGGTGGCCGGTTAATATGGAACCATTCTATACTATATATATATAGTTAAAACTTAGAAAAAAATTTGTTTGAAACAACCAAATTATAGTTGAATCAACCAAACGTTTATTTGGTTTATTTTTTTTAATTTTAATTTAACTCCAATTATTAATTTAACAGAATTCTGATTCAACAGAATTTTAAGTGATTTGAATTTTTAAATGCCAGATTTTCCAAATCTTAAATTTGTATGAATTGTTATTTGATAGAATTCTTAAAACGTCCAATTTCCATTTGTCAGAAATTGCAAATGTCCGACAAACAATCAACTGAAAAATTTCGGCGCGATTTTTAAATTTGAGCAATCAGAAATTAGCAAAAAAATCGTGATTTCAGTTGATTGTTTGTCGGATATTTGCAATTTCGGACAAATGAAAATTTGACTTTTGGGAATTCTATCAAATAAAAATTCGTACAAATTAAGATTCAATGAATTCGAAATTCTATCATTTAAAACTTTGAATTAAAATTTTATTGAAGCGAACTATGCTAAATTAATTTCGATTAAGTGAGAATATTTTAAAACAAAAAGTTTGGTAAAGTAAATAAAAATTCGGTTGAACACTAATTCGAAAAATGAAAATTTTTTAAAAAATAATGATATCTAATAAAATTCTTTAAAATTAAAATTTTAACGAATGATTTTTATGGTAATTTTATAAAAAGTCCTGTATATCAATTTTTTTCAGTAACATTATTCTGTGACAATGCATTAAGAAATGCTGACTTTGTGAAGCAAAAACAAAATGAAAAATAATTCTATCACAATAGAAAATAGTATTTTACCGAAGCAATACAAAAACAGTTTGATTGTCTATGCTATTATATATATATTTTTTAAATATCGACGCAATTATATTCATTACATTTTCTGTTCATTCATCATTATTGATTATCACTTTGTACATATATATCAGAATCATCTGTTCGTCGCACTTGACATTTACGATCATATTTTTATACTATTCTAAAATTTATGCTTTTTTCAGAAAAGCAAACTTGACACCAATATCATATTCAGTTTCCTTTTCGTATTTAATAATATATGTGCATCCAGTATTAAAAATTTATAAAGAAATAAAAAATTAATCCACAAAAATTACTGATATTCTTTTAATAAAGTTCTCATTATGAAGAAAAATTTTTGATTAAATTGTATATGTTTTTAATTTAAAATCACTATAATTAGTTGTTGACTTATTTAGTTCATTTAGAATAAATTCTGTTTAATTTTATTATATATGTAATTTAAAAAAAATGATGGACAATTTTTTTACCAGAATGTTAAAAAATTACTCCAAATAGAAATTATTTTAATGTTCTCTACTATATGAAACATATAACTTAATAATTCATAATACCCAAGAAGTGCTTTCTCGCGTGACAAACTTTTAATATAATTGGAAAAATAGACTGCAGTTTCGTCAAATTACCTATAAATTTATTGCTTGCATTATATTAACTATATTAAAGTTTTATCAATACTTTTTGTTCTCTGATGCAAGGACACTCCATAAAATTCAAAGTTAAACAAAGAATAAATAAATAAACAATAATAATAATAAAGAATAGCTGTAAAAAAAAATTCAAAAGTACTTTTTCAAAAATTATTTTCAGTTATAAAAGACATTTGCGTAAATAAGTTATGTTACACGGAAAAAATTAATTCAGTATATTTTACAAAACTGTGACGGAGTAGCGGAAACTTTCGGATAAACTACAGAAATTTCGTTGTTTATACTGAATATTTCTGGAGTTTATCCTGAATATTTCGTAACATTTTACAACACTCAGTTTCGTAAAGAGCTGTATCCGCTGCTCCGTGATAGTTCTGTAAAATCTACTGAATTAATTTTTTCCATGATGTAAATCTTTAAACGTATATGAAGCATAACAAAAATAAATAAAGAATTTTCTATATGGAAAGGAAAGTGTAATGCTAGAAATATATTGTTCTTTATAATGTTGTTGTGTTATCCATTTAAATGAAGAGACAACTTTTAGTATATATTGGAAACACATTCAAAATACAACGGTTGAGCTTGCAATACAAGCAATATATTATATGGCTGTCATATCTCTATATGATTCGTATTTCAATATTTAGGTTAAAATTTCAACACCAATAACGCTCTAGTAATTTAAGCAACATTCATTTTTATCGTCTGCTTTACTTGCGACAATCTCTAAAACTGTTCTCTCTAAATTTAAATTAAGGAAGTTCTCTCGCAAACAGAAATGACGAAGAGTTAATTATCAAACTTGATAAACTGATAGATAATGGTTTAAAGAAGATGTAGTTAAATTTTTAGAGGTCTAGGTGGATTTTGACAAAAGATATAAATAATTTTCTCTTTTCACATTTAAGACGGGTTCTTATGGGAAATTGAATTTTTTGGTCTGAAATCTCAAATTGTGAAAAATCTGACGAAAAGATATTACTGGAACTTTATATACATAAAGTTTAATAGCCAATGTTCACTTACTTTTAATAAAATTGATCAGACCTGGCTTAGGAGACTCACAATTAATTATTTTGTCTAAAAAAACACCGTATTTTGACAATCAGAAATTACTTAGCACAACGCTTGGCAACGTTGCGTCTTGTAGATTAGGTATAGAAAAAGCGCGAAATTTGAAAGTAATATAAGTAGTATATACATATAATAGTATATTCTTCAAAGATTCATAATAATGAATAATAATTTGAATTTGCTTATAAAAAATTAAGATTTTAAAAATAATAAATTATTATTATTATTATTTAACGAAAATAAATCAAACAATAGCAGACGACACGAAACGGAACGGGGGAAATATAATCCAACGTTGCCAAGCGTTGAGCTACTACGACGTGATACAAATGAAAACTTAAATGGGCATTGATTTGACTGACGTTGGAGGGAGAGAACTTCCTTAATGCTAAATTGGTTCACTAATTCAAATTAGTAGAAATTTTCACTAATTTTTAGAAAAATATTACTATTATATTTCATTTAGTAATATTTTTTTTATAGAAGTTTTAATAAAAAATGACTAAAAATTAATAGAAATTTCCAATGATTTTTAAATTTCCTTGATTTTCCGACAAGTGTGCAGTACACGCATTTAATGTAGTGAATTTATTACTAAATATCGATCAATAATTATGAACAAAGAAACTTGTGTAAAACGACTTGTGCAATTAAATGTAATGGCGCATTGGAGCGAGATTTTCAAGATTCAAAAGCGATAATCAAGAATCATAAGAAAAACACATTGAAAATAAATGAATGTAATATTTTCGTGTCTTTTTCCTTGATTTTAAAAGGAAACATTCTTGACGTGCATCACTAATTAGATGAAATGACTTCAGTAATTGAAATCATAGAATAACTTCCTTGATGTACGGAACTCTTATTTAAAATCAAATTCGACAATCATGTTAAATTTTCAAATAATAATAATATTAATTAATTTTAATAAAAAATGAAATATTTTACAAACAAATAAAGTTACCGTAGTTCTGAACTTACCAATTGAAAGTTAACGTAATTCCGCATCCAACGAGCCCTATATATATAAAGTTTATTAATAATCTACTTATCCAAAATACTTCATATACGGCTCGTTGGATGCGGAATTACGTTAACTTTCAATTGGTAAGTTCAGAATTCCGAAATCATATATAGATCAAAAATTTTTTCATCCATTTATACAATAGTTATGATTTTTTAAAAAATGCAATGCTTACCTACATTTTGGCAATTTGTTTACTTCAGGAATTTCGCCCCATATATAACAAAAATTTATCTCAAGTGATTATAGGTATCAAAAAATGATCCCAATTTTCGTATCATTTCTAAAAATGATCCAAATAATGAGTACCTATCAAGTTGATACCACTTATCGGTATCAAAACGTTGCATAATTTGATCCAAATTTTAGAATCAAAATGATACCCTCAGGAAAACTGTGAACTTATATAAACTCTGAGGAATATTTTTTTTATATAAAATACATATTTCTATTCGGCTTCTTTCCATAAAAGGTTTCTGAAATTTATCTATATTTCTTTTAAAGACATAAAAAAAAGAAAAAATCGCTTTAAACTATATAGACAAAGAGAACCTTGTACGTGTGCGAATATACGTCTGACGTATTGATGGTAAATTCCAAACTTTTCGAAAATTTTGTTTAATTTATTTAATTTTTCTGTTATTGAAAAAAATCTTTTTGATTTGTATTTTTTTTTACTTCCTCAAACGTTATTTTGTTTGAGAGTGTATTTTTGAGAGTACATACATCTATATTTTAACTAAAAGCTTTTTTAAGAAAAGAAACCACGTGTGAATTTTGCTGACATCTGTGAGGAAGTCAGTGCTGGTTTGTGGATAATCTATAAAGACATAAGTTGCCCGTGGAACGCACGCGCTACTAAATAGAAACCTAGTGAACCCCTCGGGAGATTCTCGGGTCGTTGACGAACAAGGTAAAACCCCATAAAACTAACACGATATCGTTCCACACTGTAGACCAACCCTCTTTCCTTCAAACACATACAAATCTCAATTTTATACATCTTTGATTACGCACACACATATATGTAACAATTCTTCTTTATTGATTGTCACGATAAAGTCACTTTACACAGTTTATTATTGAACTTCGACTGAATGTGTAACACATTTCTAATTTTATTGACATATAACATTATATGAGCCATGAATAAACCACTTTGTCGACTTAAATTTTAGACAAAAATAAATTAAATTAAACATTCAGAAACAAATTACAATAGTATAATTCACATAATTATTATATTGCACTTTTTTTTTTTTAAAAAAAGACACTATTAAAGAATCATTTTTAAACAAAAAAATTTTCTTTTTATCATTATTACCTTATTATTTTGTAAAGTTTAAACAATTTTCACCGTCTAGTTTTGAAAATATTTGCAATTAAATTAACATTGTGTTTTATGGAGTTAACCTCTCCAAACCTATAAATTTAGTTTTTTTGAACACTTTCAGTAAAGATATATAGTCCTAGAAATAGGATTTTTTGATAAATTAAACCTCCAAAATAATGTAAAAAATTTTTAAATGAGACTTCACCGTCGAGAAAATGATTTTTAAAGTGAACTAAATAAATATTTCAGCAAAAGTTCTGTGAAACATGGCAATATTGCATTTATTTAATTAAACGTAATCGAGGGGGAATTTACTAGTTAAAAACGTGTACACTTGACTACCGGTATTACACCTCATATTACCCTTATTACTAAGTTATTACACGTTATTACAGAGTATTACACATTATTACAGAGATATTACAGATTTTTTTGCGTTATTACAATGATGCAAAAGTTTTGAACGTTCAAATGAACAAAAAAAAAATTTTTTTGTTTTTTAAAATATTCAATTGGAAAACCTTTAAGTTGACCTACAAAGACGATATCAATCATAAAAACAAAAAAAAATTAATATTAGGGGTGATAAACCACCCCTAAGTAATAATTGATAGAAAACATAAGAGAATTAGACCCTTACGTAATAACTTTTTGGGTTCAAAAGTATATAAAAAAATTTCTTTTTTTACCCTAAACAACCACCATGTATTTAGACCCTTCGGACCCTCCCCTAAAAGCCACCCCCTCTTGGTAAAAAATCAAAAAGTCCATTTTCGACCCTTACGTAATAACTTTTTGGGCTCCAAACTAGCTAAAAAAATTTGTTTTTTTACCCTAAACAACCACCATGTATTTAGACCCTTCGGACCCTCCCCTACAAGCCACCCCCTCTTATTAAAAAATCAAAAAGTCCATTTTCGACCCTTACGTAATAACTTTTTGGGCTCCAAACTAGCTAAAAAAAGTTGTTTTCTTACCCTGAACAACCACCATGTATTTAGACCCTTCGGACCCTCCCCTAAAAGCCACCCCCTCTTGGTAAAAAATCAAAAAGTCCATTTTCGACCCTTACGTAATAACTTTTTGGGTTCAAAAGTATATAAAAAAATTTGTTTTTTTACCCTGAACAACCACCATGTATTTAGACCCTTCGGACCCTCCCCTAAAAGCCACCCCCTCTTGGTAAAAAATCAAAAAGTCCATTTTCGACCCTTACGTAATAACTTTTTGGGCTCCAAACTAGCTAAAAAAAGTTGTTTTTTTACCCTGAACAACCACCATGTATTTAGACCCTTCGGACCCTCCCCTAAAAGCCACCCCCTCTTGGTAAAAAATCAAAAAGTCTATTTTCGACCCTTACGTAATAACTTTTTGGGTTCAAAAGTATATAAAAAAATTTGTTTTTTTACCCTGAACAACCACCATGTATTTAGACCCTTCGGACCCTCCCCTAAAAGCCACCCCCTCTTGGTAAAAAATCAAAAAGTCCATTTTCGACCCTTACGTAATAACTTTTTGGGCTCCAAACTAGCTAAAAAAAGTTGTTTTTTTACCCTGAACAACCACCATGTATTTAGACCCTTCGGACCCTCCCCTAAAAGCCACCCCCTCTTGGTAAAAAATCAAAAAGTCTATTTTCGACCCTTACGTAATAACTTTTTGGGTTCAAAAGTATATAAAAAAATTTGTTTTTTTACCCTGAACAACCACCATGTATTTAGACCCTTCGGACCCTCCCCTAAAAGCCACCCCCTCTTGGTAAAAAATCAAAAAGTCCATTTTCGACCCTTACGTAATAACTTTTTGGGCTCCAAACTAGCTAAAAAAATTTGTTTTTTTACCCTAAACAACCACCATGTATTTAGACCCTTCGGACCCTCCCCTACAAGCCACCCCCTCTTATTAAAAAATCAAAAAGTCCATTTTCGACCCTTACGTAATAACTTTTTGGGCTCCAAACTAGCTAAAAAAAGTTGTTTTCTTACCCTGAACAACCACCATGTATTTAGACCCTTCGGACCCTCCCCTAAAAGCCACCCCCTCTTGGTAAAAAATCAAAAAGTCCATTTTCGACCCTTACGTAATAACTTTTTGGGTTCAAAAGTATATAAAAAAATTTGTTTTTTTACCCTGAACAACCACCATGTATTTAGACCCTTCGGACCCTCCCCTAAAAGCCACCCCCTCTTGGTAAAAAATCAAAAAGTCCATTTTCGACCCTTACGTAATAACTTTTTGGGCTCCAAACTAGCTAAAAAAAGTTGTTTTTTTACCCTGAACAACCACCATGTATTTAGACCCTTCGGACCCTCCCCTAAAAGCCACCCCCTCTTGGTAAAAAATCAAAAAGTCTATTTTCGACCCTTACGTAATAACTTTTTGGGTTCAAAAGTATATAAAAAAATTTGTTTTTTTACCCTGAACAACCACCATGTATTTAGACCCTTCGGACCCTCCCCTAAAAGCCACCCCCTCTTGGTAAAAAATCAAAAAGTCCATTTTCGACCCTTACGTAATAACTTTTTGGGCTCCAAACTAGCTAAAAAAAGTTGTTTTTTTACCCTGAACAACCACCATGTATTTAGACCCTTCGGACCCTCCCCTAAAAGCCACCCCCTCTTGGTAAAAAATCAAAAAGTCTATTTTCGACCCTTACGTAATAACTTTTTGGGTTCAAAAGTATATAAAAAAATTTGTTTTTTTACCCTGAACAACCACCATGTATTTAGACCCTTCGGACCCTCCCCTAAAAGCCACCCCCTCTTGGTAAAAAATCAAAAAGTCCATTTTCGACCCTTACGTAATAACTTTTTGGCTCCAAACTAGCTAAAAAAATTTGTTTTTTTACCCTAAACAACCACCATACCCTGAACAACCACCATGTATTTAGACCCTTCGGACCCTCCCCTAAAAGCCACCCCCTCTTGGTAAAAAATCAAAAAGTCCATTTTCGACCCTTACGTAATAACTTTTTGGGTTCAAAAGTATATAAAAAAATTTGTTTTTTTACCCTGAACAACCACCATGTATTTAGACCCTTCGGACCCTCCCCTAAAAGCCACCCCCTCTTGGTAAAAAATCAAAAAGTCCATTTTCGACCCTTACGTAATAACTTTTTGGGCTCCAAACTAGCTAAAAAAAGTTGTTTTTTTACCCTGAACAACCACCATGTATTTAGACCCTTCGGACCCTCCCCTAAAAGCCACCCCCTCTTGGTAAAAAATCAAAAAGTCTATTTTCGACCCTTACGTAATAACTTTTTGGGTTCAAAAGTATATAAAAAAATTTGTTTTTTTACCCTGAACAACCACCATGTATTTAGACCCTTCGGACCCTCCCCTAAAAGCCACCCCCTCTTGGTAAAAAATCAAAAAGTCCATTTTCGACCCTTACGTAATAACTTTTTGGGCTCCAAACTAGCTAAAAAAATTTGTTTTTTTACCCTAAACAACCACCATGTATTTAGACCCTTCGGACCCTCCCCTAAAAGTCACCCCCTCTTGGTAAAAAATCAAAAAGTCCATTTTCGACCCTTACGTAATAACTTTTTGTTTTCAAAAGTATATAAAAAAATTTGTTTTTTTACCCTGAACAACCACCATGTATTTATACCCTTCGGACCCTCCCCTAAAAGCCACCCCCTCTTATTAAAAAATCAAAAAGTCCATTTTCGACCCTTACGTAATAACTTTTTGGGCTCCAAACTAGCTAAAAAAAGTTGTTTTTTTACCCTGAACAACCACCATGTATTTAGACCCTTCGGACCCTCCCCTAAAAGCCACCCCCTCTTGGTAAAAAATCAAAAAGTCTATTTTCGACCCTTACGTAATAACTTTTTGGGTTCAAAAGTATATAAAAAAATTTGTTTTTTTACCCTGAACAACCACCATGTATTTAGACCCTTCGGACCCTCCCCTAAAAGCCACCCCCTCTTGGTAAAAAATCAAAAAGTCCATTTTCGACCCTTACGTAATAACTTTTTGGGTTCAAAAGTATATAAAAAAATTTGTTTTTTTACCCTGAACAACCACCATGTATTTAGACCCTTCGGACCCTCCCCAAAAAGCCACCCCCTCTTATTAAAAAATCAAAAAGTCCATTTTCGACCCTTACGTAATAACTTTTTGGGCTCCAAACTAGCTAAAAAAAGTTGTTTTTTTACCCTAAACAACCACCATGTATTTAGACCCTTCGGACCCTCCCCTAAAAGCCACCCCCTCTTATTAAAAAATCAAAAAGTCCATTTTCGACCCTTACGTAATAACTTTTTGGGCTCCAAACTAGCTAAAAAAATTTGTTTTTTTACCCTAAACAACCACCATGTATTTAGACCCTTCGGACCCTCCCCAAAAAGCCACCCCCTCTTATTAAAAAATCAAAAAGTCCATTTTCGACCCTTACGTAATAACTTTTTGGGCTCCATACTAGCTAAAAAAAGTTGTTTGTTTACCCTAAACAACCACCATGTATTTAGACCCTTCGGACCCTCCCCTAAAAGCCACCCCCTCTTATTAAAAAATCAAAAAGTCCATTTTCGACCCTTACGTAATAACTTTTTGGGCTCCAAACTAGCTAAAAAAATTTGTTTTTTTACCCTAAACAACCACCATGTATTTAGACCCTTCGGACCCTCCCCTAAAAGCCACCCCCTCTTGGTAAAAAATCAAAAAGTCCATTTTCGACCCTTACGTAATAACTTTTTGGGTTCAAAAGTATATAAAAAAATTTGTTTTTTTACCCTGAACAACCACCATGTATTTAGACCCTTCGGACCCTCCCCTAAAAGCCACCCCCTCTTGGTAAAAAATCAAAAAGTCCATTTTCGACCCTTACGTAATAACTTTTTGGGTTCAAAAGTATATAAAAAAATTTGTTTTTTTACCCTGAACAACCACCATGTATTTAGACCCTTCGGACCCTCCCCTAAAAGCCACCCCCTCTTGGTAAAAAATCAAAAAGTCCATTTTCGACCCTTACGTAATAACTTTTTGGGTTTAAAAGTATATAAAAAAATTTGTTTTTTTACCCTGAACAACCACCATGTATTTAGACCCTTCGGACCCTCCCCTAAAAGCCACCCCCTCTTATTAAAAAATCAAAAAGTCCATTTTCGACCCTTACGTAATAACTTTTTGGGCTCCAAACTAGCTAAAAAAAGTTGTTTTTTTACCCTGAACAACCACCATGTATTTAGATCCTTCGGACCCTCCCCAAAAAGCCACCCCCTCTTATTAAAAAATCAAAAAGTCCATTTTCGACCCTTACGTAATAACTTTTTGGGCTCCAAACTAGCTAAAAAAATTTGTTTTTTTACCCTAAACAACCACCATGTATTTAGACCCTTCGGACCCTCCCCTAAAAGCCACCCCCTCTTGGTAAAAAATCAAAAAGTCCATTTTCGACCCTTACGTAATAACTTTTTGGGTTCAAAAGTATATAAAAAAATTTGTTTTTTTACCCTAAACAACCACCATGTATTTAGACCCTTCAGACCCTCCCCCAAAAGCCACCCCCCTCTTGGTAAAAAATCAAAAAGTCCATTTTCGACCCTTACGTAATAACTTTTTGGGTTCAAAAGTATATAAAAAAATTTGTTTTTTTACCCTAAACAACCACCATGTATTTAGACCCTTCGGACCCTCCCCCAAAAGCCACCCCCCTCTTGGTAAAAAATCGAAAAAGTCCATTTTCGATGAGATAGAAGTCCGCAACGTTTTAAAAAACGAAAAATTTAAAATGCAGAAAAATAACTTTTCACAATACAAACCGCTAAAAACACACTTTATTATTACAAAAACAAAATATTAAATCATCAACCCCCAAATTAAACCTAAAATTAGGTGTAACTTGCCCCACGTCATCAGTAAAGTACCCTTAAATGGACCAACTTTTCAAATTTTTTGGTGAAAATGGCTTCTCCTAACCATAAGACTAAAAGATATGTGCACTAGAACTCCCCAGAGGGGGCGGAAAGCGTTCGTTTTGGTAACTT